>NC_056748.1:1068739280-1068861780 GCF_019279795.1 Protopterus annectens | reverse complement strand
GCAATGTCTGTACCATTGCTTATCCCATCAGCTCACCAGTGCTTGATGGAAGTTGGAGTATGTCCATCAGTTTTACAGTATTTCGACCTGTAACAATTGGCATGTAATCAGCAAATTCTCCATCACCTTAAGATAACAGCTTCCCATCAAAATGTGCTACAAGGAGTGTTAATGGTTGCAACTGCTTCTTTGCTTTATCAGCAATGGATTGTCGTGCAGCTTGCCTTGCTCTGTGTATTGAACTTGTGGACATGACCAGATAATTTACATCAACACCAGCCGCTTGCAGTTCCGGTGCAACAATATGCATCACTTGACAAGAAGTTATTCTTGTGCGGTCCAAGCTGGCAACAAAAAGAGTAACATCCACCAGTCATCATTTTTTGGATATCGATTCAGATGAACCTGCATCTACTGTGCTTGCTTCTTTGACAGGCTGTCTACCAGTTACTAAATTCTGGTGGTATTTTGACATGTTTGCTGCTGCATCATCTTCATCATCATTTTCATGTTCACTACAGTCTTCAGTCTCTGTCAGCTCTCCAGCTTCTCTGTTTCTTTCAGCTGTTCTTTATCTTTGTGTTTCATTTTTCCTGTAGTCATTTTTCCTTTCTGTCTATTCGTTTTTTGAATTCAATGTCCTCTCCACCAATTATCATTTTTCTGTTTGTTCATTAATCTTGTAGAAAATCCCAGTCTTCTTGAGTCTTTATCAATAATTCTGCATCATCACACCCTACATCAAAAATCTTCAAAAGTTGTTGTTGGTCTTTTTGGCTTTTCCCAGTTAGGGGTCGCCACAGCTGAACTTCGATCCACTAATGATTGGCAGTAGATTTTTATGGTGTCGAGTTGCCAGCCCAAGACCCCACCTTCAGCGAAGGCACGCCCATTCACACATGCCTTTCAGAGGCCACTTGACCGTGGGGAGGACATGCAGACTCCACACAGAAGGCACTCCAGCCGAGAATTGAACAGGAGAACCTCTAGCTGTGAGGCAACAATGCTACTGCTGTACAACCACAGCTTGCTAAAATTTGCTTCTGAGACTGTGTATCTGACTGGTGCTTCTTATTCTTTCTCTTTTTAGAATCCTTCTCATACAGACGTTTGAGTTTTGCCACTGCATTCAGCTTCTGCATTGTAGGTATGCTAGCTGACTGCCATAACTGCAGAACTTCATCAACATGTTACTGTTATATTTCTTGCCCATACCAGAGCAGATGAATAAATCTGTGCAGCTCATGAACTCACAAAAGGTACAGAAAGGGGACGACATTTAAAGGTAATAAGAAATGAGGCGATCACAAAATCTGTTGTATGTATAAAATGGTTCCTTCCTGTACTCAGAGATGCAATAAAGAAAAAATACAGTGCCCAGCCTCTGGGTGTGCTTGTTTTGTCTGACTGTTTTTTTGAAAAGCCTGTGGGGTGGGTAGGTATATTAGCATGTTTCTGTGTTTGTCATAAAATATTTATAGTATCAAAATATAATTGCTGTGAGGATGATAGATACATCAGATAGTGATATACCGGTATATTCCAGAAGTTTGATGTGCTGAAAGTGTAGGCCAAAACCGCAAAATGAAGTGATATCCAATGGGGGCAGTGGGTGCTCTGTGACCAACAAGCTGTATTTCTTAGTTTCCTGCAGACTACTTGAACATCAGGGGAATGCTAAAATAAATAAAATAATTAACAGAGGGACTCCCACATCTCCAGTATAGAACATTGTTTAAGTGCAACCTTCAATTAATTGAAACAAGCTAGAGATTCTCATAACCGATGCCAGAATTAAATTGGTACTTCTGGTATTCCCTCTTTAAATGTCATGGCCATTGGAACCTTCATTTTAGGCCAGCAGGATGTACTGCCATGTCTCTGGTCCTTCTGGAACAGTATGACTAAGTCTTTCTCCCAAGCTTGAAAATTATTGGAGACCACGTCTACCAGAGCTCCACAGATGACTATAGTGAAAGACTCTTTGGAACACTGGATTATAGAATCACAGATTCACTACTTTAATCCTTTAAATATTTGTGGCATCTGAGTGCAGGGAACCATGAAGAGAGTGTAATTAATGGTATTGTCACCATCACAGATCATGGCATGCCCTTTGTTTCTTACAGGTATTTAGTGTACATTTTCCATCCCTCATATATTGTTACTTCCACTCAGTACCACATTTTTGCCTTTACCCAGTCTTGCCAATAGATTTGTGGTAAATTAATACAAGACTGCCATATTCTGCTCTGTGAGCCCTTTCCTCTCACATCTTCTGTAACCTTAAGAAGTACTCTCAAACATAACACTTGACTTCCATGACCTGAGGAAGTACTTTCAAACATAAACCTGACTTCAGCGTAGTTTATTATATGATCTCATGTTGTGCAGTAAGATCTGCTCCTGCAGTCATCAAATGAGTCAAGGCTTTTGTCTGACTCTTAATAATGGAGCTTAATATCTGACATCCTAAATTTCTCTTCAGAATCCCTGACATTGCCTTTTTACCAGATAATCTGTGTGCCATTGCCATGTGAATTGCAAAATATCTCTGTCTGTATCCTAGTTATTCATACTTAAAAATATATATATATATATATATATATATATATATATATATATATATATATATATATATATATATATATATATATATATACTGTATTTTAATGCATGGGAAGGGGATCTTAGCCACAATAAGCATTTTAATAGCTTTAATTTTAGTTCAAAAGGGAAAAAGAATCCATTTGTACCTAATCACTTGTTCTTGGTCACTCTGCTGCAGGGGGTGAGATTAGCTTTGAGCATGTTTGCGCTGTCCCTAAATATAAGAATGCCTAAATACTCATGTTCCCTTTTCTACCTTAGTGATATTACTGCTAAGAAATTATTTTGAGTTATGCAGGAATCATTCAGGGAAAGTCATTAGTATTCTGTTGTTTAACATCTGATCTGAAAGGGTTGGAGGGTGAACACAAGGTACAGGGTTTGAATCTCACAGGGGATAATGGCAGTTAGCCTAGTACTAATCTATGAACCTATGAACCTAAGAGCAGCAAAGGTTTGTAAAGTTTAGAATTTTAAGAAGATGATGAAAGATAAGTTTAACTCAAATGATGACACAGGTGTTTAAGTCAGATGAAGAAACAGAAGTTTAACTCAGATTGCTAATAATGTTTCAAAGTCACAGATACCTAGTTGAAACTATGCCTGCAGTCACAAATTCTAGAACAATCAGGGGAGACAAGAAGTACCATTGTCTTGGCCTCCTGTTTAGGGTGTAAGTATAAACTTGGGCTTGTGCATTATACCAGTTCAGCCTATGTTAATCAACAAATTCTTCCTGCAGATCCAGTAAAATGCTGTATTTTGGGGATGCAAAGGCTTTTTGATATCTATAATCACAGCAGAGTTCACTGCTCAGGTATCTGACATCAGCTGTGCTGCACCTGGTCCCTTAACTAAGTCCTTTTATATACTACTGACTAGTCTATGCAAAATTTTCAGAGTTGATTAGTGTGAGGCAGGAGATGTTAGTGAGGAGTTTTGTTTTCCATGGGACAAGTGAGATAGAGTGATAATTGTCAGGGTTGGTAGGGACATCTTTCCTTAGGCAACGGCACTATAAAGGTTAACCTGGAAGGTACAGAGTAGTCTTTTCTCATCTATATATATATTTAATTGTCATGCATTTATTTGGTGATTGTTGGTGATATATATATATATATATATATATATATATATATCATGCCAAACTTCCCAGAACTAGTGAAGAGTCAGGACTGAACCACTTGGACACTATGCTACTCAGTTTAGAAAGTTTATCTTTGAAAAATATGTAATTGCATATCATAGCTTAACGGCAGAAGAACTCAATACTGAAAAATAGGTAGTCCTCTCCTGCTAGCCTCACAGTGTGTTTTTCCACTTGCTCCCTAAATTGTTGCGCATTCCCAGCATTTGTGACTCTGCTACAGCTCCTTTTACTGCACAAAACTCCAACTCTGTGAAACCTAAATGATACCAGGAGGTTATGCTGCCCTGAAGAACCAAACACCATTATATGTTTGTTTCACCACATAAAGGTTATTTTGAAAGCTGCATTTTATGCTCATCTTTAACTTGCTTAATACAAATACCTGATTTAGCAGCAGGGGTTTTTTTTACTCTGTTTCTTCCTCCTCCAATATTATTACAGTAGCTTGCACATGGAACTGGATTATTGTTTTTCTCTAGTCCCTTTAGTAATTTGGTCACCAGATGTCTTTTGAATTGTATATGTTCCCTATAGACTCCCTTCCCAACTTAAATACATTTTGTTTCACTTTTTCCATCATTCCATTTAACCATAGCCCTCTTACTATATACATTTATTTAGACTCCCAGCTGCCCATAACAAAGCAGTCTCACTAATATGTAAAATATTATACCTTAACACACAAATAAATGTACTACTAAGAAGGCAATAGTTTGCAGCAATTGGTTGTTTTTACTTGCACATACCTGAATTTGGCTCTTCCCACTTCATTCGGCCTTTGGTACTCTTGGGCTCAATCCGCTCCCCTCCCCTACCCTCATTTCCACCCACCCACTCACAGGCTCCTGACCTTTATACCTAATTAGCCACTCCTCAAAGCCTATCTCTCACACCAACCTCATTTTTATATAGCTACTCCTCTTCTCACCCTCTTCAATCCACATCACCATCTACCTTCACTCCACATCACCTCACTCACACAATACCCAAATTGTACTATCTCATCAGGCTAATACCCGCTACCTAATTCCCCCACTCTAACCACAACCTACATAAAGTATAGTCACACCTAAGTCCTTACTCACTCCTGTAAAAATACCTACTAAAACTTCCCAACAATACAGCAACACTTTGAGCAAAATGTGGCCCCTAACCTTTACATTAATAATATGCCTTGTCATCACCTCACAATTAACCTCCTACCAGTGCACTAGCAACTCAAAATTTCAGACTAAATCCCCTACCTTCTCTACCGATTCACAAGATAAGCCAGCCTTCTTAGTAATATCTCCTTCTATCTACATCTCAAATCTTGACCTTGCTGCATTCGAATAACATCACACCAACATTTCCTCAAATTATAACACATCTATAATCAAATGCCTAAAAGCTATAATCCAAATACCATCCCAAATCATACTTAGTGGAGATATGCACCCAAACCCTGGCCCTACAAACAATAACAACCCCTCCCCACCACTACCAGATAAACAACATTCTAACCTAACCCAGGAAATCAACAGATCTCCTTATACTCAACATAAACATAAGGAGCATACTAGAGCTGCACACTACCCTGGCCCTCTACTCCCCTGACATAGTCCTTCTTACAGAGACCTGGCTAAAACCACTAAACATTAATAATGATTTCATTCCACCTGTTTATACTGTTCTTAGACAAGACAGAATGTCCAAAAGAGGTGAAGGCATTGATCTCCTCTTCAAAAACAATCTGAACACTGAACTGTTAGCCACCAAACAGCCCAAGTTCAATAATGCAGAAACTATGTTCACTAAGCTGAAAATCAACTCAAAAAAACACTTACATATAATTGGTATGTATATACCCCTTGGCAATAAATTAACACAGTAGAATCCATTCTAGACTGGACATCCCCAAACTTTCCCCAAGAAACAATCATACTAGGTGGTGATAATATCGACTGGTCCTCCTGTAACTCGCTCCACCTCACTAAACACATTAACCTACACGGTTTCACTCTACTAATCAAAACTACAACACGGATAGATAAAGCATCAAAAAGGAGTCCATCCTAGACTGGATCCTGACCAGTAGACCATCTCAATCCTACCTCTCAGGCTCCCTCCTAGACACCCTCAGTGTTCACCTTCCCACATTTATAATTAGACACCAAGTGAATCCATTAAAATCCTCCACCCTCCAACAAATCTGGTATAAAAAGTATTTCATAACCATGACTTCATATCTGCACTTAATCAATGCAACTGGAGACCACTCTCATTTCTCCCCCTGGAAAGTGCCATAGACTTCATCAATAACATTTTCTAAACACTGTAAATCATCTTGCCCCTATCAGAGCTGTCAGAACTAAATCCAACTATGCCCCCTGGCTGACCAGGGATACCCATCTACTACTAAAACAAAGAGCTAAAGCATGGGACTCATGGCATCAAAATAAGACTCAAACTAATAGACAGGCATACCAGGAAGTAAGGAACAAAGCCAAAAAAACAATTAAGACAGACAAAAGGAACTACTATATAGGCATTCAAACCAAACACAAAAATTACCCACAAAAATTATGGGCTGCCATTAATAAAATTCTACAACCAGGAAAGACCAGTACTCCACCACCAAACATTGAGATCACCACCAATAATACTGCCACCCAATTCAATGAACACTTCACCAAATCCATCCTAGCCCTCACCAATAGGTTTGGATGTGAAATGGGAGAACTACTGTCTTCCATACCAGCAGACCAAAACCTCTTCACCTTACAGACTGTCTCAACTAGCACAATATATAAATATTAGTAATAAGGCTAAGTAGACTAAGTTGGGTTAAACCCACAATCCTGGCTGTTGACAAATTACCTGCAGATTATCTAAAGATCGCAGCCAAAGTCATCTCTTACGCAGTTTCCATGCTCATTAACTGCTCTTTATCAGAACAATGTGCTCCTCCTCTGTGGAAAATTTCACATTTAATGCCATTCCACAAAGGAGGTAATTCTGTGGAACTATCTAATTACTATCCAATTGCCATTCTATCCCCCTTATCTAAAATCCTCAAAAAATGTATACATTCTCAAATAATGCACCAGCTCCTCAATAATAAACTGCTAACCAACACCCAGCATGGATTCCGTCCCAATCACAGTACTCCAACAGCCCTTATTAGCTTTACCAATACAGTAAATGAACATCAAAACAATAGCAACCTAGTATCCACTGTATTCATAGATCTCTCCAAGGCCTTTGATACTGTCTCCCATCCCAAACTCCTTTCTTCTTTCTCCGATCGTAATCTCAGCCATTCCACACTAGCATGGCTTCAAGACTGTCTAACCAACTACCAACAAGCAATTAAATAGCAAAACTCCTTATCTTTCCTTCTACCTGTCACCCTAGAGGTCCCCTAAGGATCCATTCTTGGACCTCTTCTTTTCAACATATTCAACAACCAACTCCACAAAGCTACACAGCATGGCAGTCTAGTCCAGTACACTGATGACTCAGCTCTAATCTGCTCTGCCCCATCACTCCCTCAACTCCAGAAACTGACACAAGAGTCCTTCACCGCTGTTGAAACTTGGTTAGCCAACTCTTAACTAATACTTAACCCCAGTAAAACACAGCTAATGATATTCTATCCCACTAGAGCCTTAGACCTCATACCACCATTCACAATATTTTCAGCCAATAACATCCCTATCACACCTGTCCAACACACCAAATGTCTAGGGGTTATCATAGATCACAACATGAAATTCGATATGCACATTGCACAAACAATCAAGAAAGTCCATAAAAAAATCAGAATTCTATATAGATGCAAAAAGTACCTCACCAATGACAGTAAAGCCACCATCGTTAGAACCCACCTGCTATCCACACTTCTCTGTGCCTCCCCCATACTCATCAGCCTAAACAAAGCAGACTTTAACAAGCAACACCTGCTACAATAAAATAGCTAGGTTTGCTACTGACTCATCCTTCAGGACACATCACACTGCATAGCAATCAAGTAACCATCCTGGCTAGAATTATCCAACCTGCTCACATGTAACCAGCTGGGTCTATGACACTGGATCAAAAAGTCCTTTCATCGAATGGCTTTTAAATTGGAAATGCCATTTATAGAAGTTGCTTTTGAGATCGCAGTACAGTAAAGATAAGAAAATTTGCCCTTTCCTCACTGTAGTGCAATCTCGGAGTTGGTATATATTTAGCAGGGTGTGCAGGGGAGGGGGGGGTGCAACCCACCACAAAATCAAGCTCTATTAATGACATTTTCAGTTTAAAAGCCATTCAATGAAAGGAATTTTCAGTGCTGTGATATAGACCCTAACTAGCTTACAGTAGCCCAACAAACTCTATATTATCCTGATAGTTCCTACTCTTCAAGGTCTGCTTAATATCTGCTCTAACAAATGACTATTAAGATCCACCATAAAGCACTAGCTGACACAGGCAAAAGCAAAAATAGCTCTGGAGACTCCTTGTTTTCCATTTCTGTTGCAAAAGTATGGAATACCATCCCTGTAGATATTAGGACCACTAAAAACAAAAATAATTAAAAAAAACCTCCTCCGGTCTCATTTACATAGCTCTTAGTTACGTAATTGTTCTGACCCTGGGTAGCTTCATTTCATTAGATCATATCATACCTTAACCTTCTATGGAAGCTTGCAACAACTTTTTTCCATACTCTTAATCAATGTGTGTTTACTGTACTAGCCACTGATGAGTGTAACCAAATGACTGAACAAAATGTCCTTTCAACTGTATTGTTCATTGTAACACACTGTGCTCTTTATAGTATGTTTACTTTTTGCTCCTTTCTTGGCCTTGAAACTGTACTTTAACATTTGACTGTACTGTACTTTATTAACATCTGTATTGTATTTACTGTATTCGCTGTACTAATCTTTGTGGAGTTTTTCTCCCTGGGCCTCTGCTGAAAGTGAGATCCATGCTCAGTTGGATTTTCCCCGTAAACAAATGTAAAATAAATAAATAAGCTTTTTGTAGATCTTGTGGTATTTGGGGAGCTAAAAACTGCCAGGCTGGGTGTGTAGCGGGATGGCCAAGGAGGCATGGTTGATTTAGGGTCCAGGTTGGGCATATCCTCATAGGCAATGCCTCACAGTCTGCCCAGCCTACATATAAAAAAAAACATCAGTAAGCTAGTGGAGAAGTCATAAGAAAAAGACTGAGGCATGCAGAACATGAAACTACATGCACTCACATATCATGATCTGTGTTACCATCTCACTACGTTGGGCAATACCATCCAGGGGATACTGCTGTACTAATGTTACCTGTCTGGCCTGCCAGCATCTCTATCGCTAGGGGATAGTACTGGTGCTGGAGGCCAGAGTGATAGGAGGCATTCCTGGTTTTCTGGTAATCAGTGATTAAGCTGCAACACCAGGGCAAAACAATAGTTGACTCATTCTTATGATACTAAATATAACATCAGTCAGAATCAGAATCATTTTATTTTATCTAAAAAAGCTAGGAAATGTCAGCAGTTAGAATTAACTTTGTGTTGTTGCAAATGATGCAGACACATGTTTAAAAATGTCAGTCTTTAATCTCAACAGTGTTTCTGCAAATTTCAAATGACCAGACTCCAATGTGAAAAATGAAATTCTCTTAGAAGTAATCACCACCACAAAATATTTGCTCATACTGTTCAGAGTTGAAACTTCAGAAAGAAACAGCAATTAGAGCACTCCCAGCATTTGAATCTATGGTCTGCACTGCTGACATTTTTAGCTCTTCTGAGGCAGAAGAATGAGCTGTTATGTCATAGAGATGGATTTTCTTTGATTTATTATATTTTGGCATTGTTGGGAGTCCATAAAACTACACAAACTACTTAAAAAAACAAATTATTTTGCACAGGCACATTGCACCCTCAGGTGAAACACTTTAGATAATACTGGTAGAGCAATGTTAAAACCTCAGGAAACATTTGTAAGAAAAATAGTTAAAAATGTATCTCATATAATGGAAACTAAAACTAGAAAACACTAGCAGGGCTTTCAGTGAGCAGAGACATTTATTTTAAAGTATAGGAAGCAAAAGTTATTTCTGTAAGTGTACAGCTAGAGCTGGGCATTAATCACTTCATATAGTAAACAAATAAATACTCACTATTGCTTTCCAAACAAAACTAGTGAGTTTGATTTATATCACCACAGCACCTGAAGATAAGAAACAGAAGAGAAACCAGATATATTCTGAAATTCACAAACTACCCTTTATGCAGATGTTCTTGCTCAAATTCTGAAAAAAAGTTTGGTCAGAATCAGTACTTAATGTATATAATAAAAATCATTATATATTAATTTGTACTTAGAAAAATGTTGATGTTTTTTTTCACTACAACACTTAATAGATAACACTTTCCAGAGGAACAGACAGGGCAGCTGCTTCTGCTTAGTGTAGCTGAAACTTTTGTAGACAATTAAAACCTTTAGGTTGGCTCTCATTTTTACTTATGGAAAAAATGTATTTGCAAGGTACTGTACTGACTGTTGAAGGCAGGGACACTGGTATGCCATGTAAGGATGCTCTCTTGAAATGTACAAAACTTTACTTACAGCTGTATGCAAGTTAAATGACCACTGGAGTTACTACTTAAGTATAGTCTCAAAACAAGCTTTGCTCCACAAGAATGGAGCATTGCAACCACTTCACATGACTGGACCATCAACTGGCCCCAGGAACTACAGACATATTAATCTGACTAGTCTAATATACAAAGCTATGGAACAAATTATCATGAAAAAGATCAACAAAGACATAGGTGACCTTCAGACACTGGACCTAACCCAATCTGGCATTGTCAAAGGAAGATTATGCCTATTAAACCTGGTGGACTGCTTTAAAACGGTCACCAAGGCAATAGGTGAGGGGGGAATGGTCCTCCTAGACCTGGTTAAGGCTTTCAGTACAGTATTCTATTTGGGTATAGTTCACAAACTCACAGAAATGTGCATAAACCCCTACATAACTCATTGGATTGCAAGCTGGCCCACAGACAGGACCCAGGAAATCAGGATTGGTGAGGCAACTGCCACTAAGAGACCATTTATCAGAAGGGTACCTCAGGGCTCTATGCTGCATCTGCTCTTATTTTGCATCTGGTAGATTCCTCCCATGACACAAATCTTACAAGAGAGTATAATACAGACAAATTATTGGTGCTAAATGTCACAGATTAAAACTCAATGGCAAGAAATCCATTATAGTGCCTTTTGAGAAAATGGTTGCCCAGGCTAATTACACCATCAATAAGATACTCTTAAGAGTTGAGCTGGTAGTCAAGGATCTGGGAGCAATTTGGGCTTTGACCAACATGTGCCCAAGGTAGTAAGAAAATCATTCTATGTTACCCAACTTATAACAAAGGGCATGACATCCAGGTCTAAGGAAGTCATAGTGTCACTTTATTCCACCTTTATCAGACCCATCATTGAGTATAATGCCCCTTTCATCATGTATCTTTCCAGACATACGCAATAGTTGGAATGTCCACAAAAGTTCCTTAGTAGGAGAATCCAGGGAATAAACACATCATTATATATGGATCGCTGTGAAGCCCTGTCTCTATACTCTGTCTCCTACAGGTTACTAAGAGTTGATCTATGCCTGGTATACAGGACATCCTCAGCTCCAGCTCTGATGGACCTTTTGCGCATCTGCAAAATGAACAACATCAGAATCACTAGATCCAAGAATTTAAATTTTGCTTGTGACATAACTCTCTCACCAACATGTCCTAGTTAAGTGTTTCAGACGATAAGACAGTGAAGTGTCTCAGATGATTGCAGAGTCCATTCCTAACCCTATTTAAGTGTAACCTTGACCAATTGTAATGAATACCCATGATACATAGGGACACAATTAGGTTGGGTTGGGTGGCTAGGATGAAAAAGGCCCAGATGGACATTAGCCTAATATATACATATGAACCTAAATATTGGTCACACAATAATGCAACTACAATTGCTTAAGACTTGTTAATGTAAGTTAAGTAAATACTATACCATTACCGGAAAGAAATGGCAATATAATACATAGATTACTTCCTAAATTAAACATTTAATTATGTATCTTGTTGGAAGAGGTTAAGTGACTGGGACAAGACTAGTTCTTAAAGCTTTGTGAAAGTCTGGAGTCAAGCTGCAAAATCTGTCTTCATGTTTTGCAGCAGTTAAAGCTAAAATATTATGGAACCTGTCTGACACCGGTAAGGGCCTATTTAACAAAACAACTCAGTATATGCCACTTGGTGAGGGGTTTGGAGTTTATAAAATAGATTTGCTGGATGACAAGAAAGATATGGTGCAAAAGTAATAGAGCTATAAAATATTCATTCTCATAAAATTATTAATCTTAAAGGAACCAAACTTTTCAATCTCTGTTTTGCACACACTACTACTCAGTTCTCCTTACACTTTCCAAATCTTGATGCCAAATGTTTGACAGATGAGACAGCTCTGTGTCACAGATGCATAAATTCTTGAATGTGACTGAAATCAGACTTTGACTAGCCACTTAAGAACTAGTGATGCAAATAAGGGATAGTGGAATAGGAGTGAGTGGATGATGCCAGTTTATGCATCCTGGTGAAAGGAGACAGTCCATCCTGTCACAATGCTTGCATGGCAGAAAGCATTGAAAAAGACCCTGGTTAATAATGAAATGAAACAAAGATTCTTTCTGTGCGAAATATATAAAAAAATTGAGAAAAGGTTGGTATAATGGTTTAAAAAATTTAACTTCACAGACAGAAGGTACAAGATTTGATACTGACCACTGGTTATTGGCTAGTATTGGATTGCAATTGTTAGAAGAATGGTGGTCTAATATTTACCTATGAACCTATGATCATAGGTGCTTTAGTATTTGCCTGATATGTTCACACATATCAAATGCTTTCAAAGTTGGAAACAGTAGACTAGAACTTTCTAGAAGATAAGTTGACTTAGTGGCCTTACCATCTGAAATCCCAAGTTACTGTTTAACAGTGGAATGTATGCACATTTGTTGCGTAGCTGTGCAGAACAAGTGTATGATATTTTGTCAGTGTCCCAGAATGTTGAAGTACAAGTAATGTTACATGGACCCTGCAGCTGTCTCTCTCACCCTTTACTCTCTTTTCACCTTCGTTACTTCATCTTGTCAAACCCTTACTTACTGTGCCTCATTCATTCTGCTTCCCTCTTCTCTTTGCATCTCTTTCACACTTCTCCTGTCTGCTACTCTTTCTTCTGTATGCCTCTCTCACATTTTATTTGTCTTCTCCCCATAGTATACTTTCTTTCAGTTATTCTCAGTTGCCTCTTCTAATGTCTTCATACCTCTCTGCATAATGATATGCTATCACTCGGTCATTAAGGCTACATCTTATCCATAAAGCTCTGCAAAGCATAATTCTATTTTTCCATCCGTTTTTTGAAATTAACTGCTTTTTTAACTAAATGTTGTAGAATACTGTTGCATCTGTAAGTGTGTGCATGTGTGTGTGTGTGTGTATATATATATATATATATATATATATATATATATATATATATATATATATATATATATATACAATTTTTTTTTCTGGCTATAATACTCAGAAACAGCTCCTCATGGTCCTGCAGAGTGGTCCTAGCAGCAGAGAACTGAGAAAAGCGACTACTTTCCTGATTTAAGTATTTTTGCTGTTTTTTACCTAAAATACATTCTCTTGCTTACTTTAAACAAGCTTAAACTGTTTTTTTAGCTATTTGTTGCATTATATATCATCTGCACTTAAAGTTACATTTGGTCGAAAATTAGTCGAAAGTTTGTTTGTTTGTTTGTTTGTTAAATTTAACTGTTGAGGCTGCCCACTAAAGTGTGCTAGCCTGTGTAACTGATTCATTACTGTTTACTGCATTTCTGTGTGCTTTCTATCTCAAAAAAAAAAAAAAAGCAAAAAAAAAAATCCTTGTTTTCTTTCCTCTCCTCGACTAGTTTAGACCAGTATACAGGCTTTGCTGTATTCTGGGCTGTGGTGTAGTTCCTGTGCTGTCCATTGCCTTACCTGGATAGAAGGAAGTTTCTTTGCTCACCAGTGGGACTGGGGAGCCTTGAGCAGCCTATCTGTCCCTGAAGGAGTGACCTCAGCACAAGAGCTTGTAATAATTGGTTGTTTTGGACCATTTCTAGCTCTTTTGAAGTTCCCTGTTTAAAATCTGTCTCTGAGCATTTTTTTCTGGCTATACTACTCAGAAACAGCTCCTCGTATTCCTGCAGAGTGGTCCTAGCAGCAGAGAACTGAGAAAAGTGACTACTTTCCTGATTTAAGTATTTTTTGCTGTTTTTCACCTAAAATACATTCTCTTGCTTACTTTAAACAAGCTTAAACTGTTTTTTTAACTGTTTGTTGCATTATATATCATCTGCACTTAAAGTTACATTTGGTCGAAAATTGGTCGAAAGTCTGTTTGTTTGTTTGTTAAATTTAAATGTTACGGCTGCCCACTAAAGTGTGCTAGCCAGTGTAACTGATTTACTACTGTTTACTGCATTTCTGTGTGCTTTCTATCTCAAAAACAAAAAAACCCAAAAATAAATCCTTGTTTTTCTGCCTCTCCTCGACTAGTTTAGACCAGTATACAGGCTTTGCTGTATTCTGGGCTGTGGTGTAGTTCCTGTGTTGTCCATTACCTTACTTGGATAGAAGGGAGTTTCTTTGCTCGCCAGTGGGAGTGGGGAGCCTTGAGCAGCCTATCTCTCCATGAAGGAGTGACCCCAGCACAAGAGCTTGTAGTAATTGGTTGTTTTGGACCATTTCTAGCTCTTTTGAAGTTCCCTGTTTAAAATCTGCCTCTGAGCACTTTTTTCTGGCTATACTATTCAGAAACAGCTCCTCGTGGTCCTGCAGAGTGGTCCTAACAGTAGAGAACTGAGAAAAGTGACTACTTTCCTGATTTAAGTATTTTTTTTGCTGTTTTTTACCTAAAATACCTTCTCTTGCTTACTTTAAACAAGCTTAAACTTTTTTTTCGCTGTTTGTTGCATTATATATCATCTGCACTTAAAGTTACATTTGGTCGAAAATTGGTTGAAAGTTTGTTTGTTTGTTAAATTTAACTGTTGAGGCTGCCCACTAAAGTGTGATAGCCTGTGTAACTGATTTATTACTGTTTACTGCATTTCTGTATGCTTTATATCTCAAAAACAAAAAAAAACAAAAAAAAAATCCTTGTTTTCCCACCTCTCCTCAACTAGTTTAGACCAGTATACAGGCTTTGCTGTATTCTGGGCTGTGGTGTAGTTCCTGTGTTGTCCATTGCCTTATTTGGATAGAAGGAAGTTTCATTGCTCACCAGTGGGAGTGGGGAGCCTTGAGCAGCCTATCTGTCCCTGAAGGACTGAACTCAGCACAAGAGCTTGTAGTAATTGAATGTTTTGGACCATTTCTAGCTCTTTTGAAGTTCCCTATTTAAAATCCGCCTCTGAGCATTTTTTTCTGGCTATACTACTCAGAAACAGCTCCTCGTGGTCCTGCAGAGTAGTCCTAGCAGCAGAGAACTGAGAAAAGTGACTACTTTCCTGATTTAAGTATTTTTTGCTGTTTTTTACCTAAAATACCTTCTCTTGCTTACTTTAAACAAGCTTAAACTGTTTTTTTAGCTGTTTGTTGCATTATATATCGTCTGCACTTAAAGTTACATTTGGTCAAAAATTAGTTAAAAGTTTGTTTGTTTGTTTGTTAAATTTAACTGTTGAGGCTGCCTACTAAAGTGTGCTAGCCTGTGTAACTGATTTATTACTGTTTACTGCATTTCTGTGTGCTTTCTATCTCAAAAACAAAAAAAAAAAAAAAGCAAAAAAAAATCCTTGTTTTCCCTCCTCTCCTCGACTAGTTTAGACCAGTATACAGGCTTTGATGTATTCTGGGCTGTGGTGTAGTTCCTGTGCTGTCCATTGCCTTACTTGGATAGAAGGAAGTTTCTTTGCTCACCAGTGGGACTGGGGAGCCTTGAGCAGCCTATCTGTCCCTGAAGGAGTGACCTCAGCACAAGAGCTTGTAGTAATTGGTTGTTTTGGACCATTTCTAGCTCTTTTGAAGTTCCATGTTTAAAATCTGCCTCTGAGCATTTATTTCTGGCTATACTACTCAGAAACAGCTCCTCGTGGTCCTGCAGAGTGGTCCTAGCAGCAGAGAACTGAGAAAAGTGACTACTTTCCTGATTTAAGTATTTTTTGCTGTTTTTCACCTAAACTACAATCTCTTGCTTACTTTAAACAAGCTTAAACTGTTTTTTTAACTGTTTGTTGCATTATATATCATCTGCACTTAAAGTTACATTTGGTCCAAAATTGGTCGAAAGTCTGTTTGTTTGTTTGTTAAATTTAAATGTTGCGGCTGCCCACTAAAGTGTGCTAGCCAGTGTAACTGATTTACTACTGTTTACTGCATTTCTGTGTGCTTTCTATCTCAAGAACAAAAATAAATCCTTGTTTTTCTGCCTCTCCTCGACTAATTTAGACCAGTATACAGGCTTTGCTGTATTCTGGGCTGTGGTGTAGTTCCTGTGTTGTCCATTACCTTACTTGGATAGAAGGAAGTTTCTTTACTCACCAGTGGGAGTGGGGAGCCTTGAGCAGCCTATCTCTCCATGAAGGAGTGACCCCAGCACAAGAGCTTGTAGTAATTGGTTGTTTTGGACCATTTCTATCTCTTTTGAAGTTCCCTGTTAAAACTCTGCCTCTGAGCATTTTTTTCTGGCTATACTATTCAGAAACAGCTCCTCAGGGTCCTGCAGAGTGGTCCTAGCAGCAGAGAACTGAGAAAAGTGACTACTTTCCTGATTTAAGCATTTGTTGCTGTTTTTTACCTAAAATACTTTCTCTTGCTTACTTTAAACAAGCTTAAACTTTTTTTTAGCTGTTTGTTGCATTATATATCTTCTGCACTTAAAGTTACATTTGGTCGAAAATTGGTTGAAAGTTTGTTTGTTTGTTAAATTTAACTGTTGAGGCTGCCCACTAAAGTGTGCTAGCCTGTGTGACTGATTTATTACTGTTTACTGCATTTCTGTATGCTTTATATCTCAAAAACAAAAAAAAAAATCCTTGTTTTCCAACCTCTCCTCGACTAGTTTAGGCCAGTATACAGGCTTTGCTGTATTCTGGGCTGTGGTGTAGTTCCTGTGTTGTCCATTTCCTTATTTGGATAGAAGGAAGTTTCTTTGCTCACCAGTGGGAGTGGGGAGCCTTGAGCAGCCTATCTGTCCCTGAAGGACTGAACTCAGCACAAGAGCTTGTAGTAATTGAATGTTTTGGACCATTTCTAGCTCTTTTGAAGTTCCATGTTTAAAATCTGCCTCTGAGCATTTATTTCTGGCTATACTACTCAGAAACAGCTCCTCGTGGTCCTGCAGAGTGGTCCTAGCAGCAGAGAACTGAGAAAAGTGACTACTTTCCTGATTTAAGTATTTTTTGCTGTTTTTCACCTAAACTACAATCTCTTGCTTACTTTAAACAAGCTTAAACTGTTTTTTTAACTGTTTGTTGCATTATATATCATCTGCACTTAAAGTTACATTTGGTCCAAAATTGGTCGAAAGTCTGTTTGTTTGTTTGTTAAATTTAATGTTATGCTGCCCACTAAAGTGTGCTAGCCAGTGTAACTGATTTACTACTGTTTACTGCATTTCTGTGTGCTTTCTATCTCAAGAACAAAAATAAATCCTTGTTTTTCTGCCTCTCCTCGACTAATTTAGACCAGTATACAGGCTTTGCTGTATTCTGGGCTGTGGTGTAGTTCCTGTGTTGTCCATTACCTTACTTGGATAGAAGGAAGCCTTTACTCACCAGTGGGAGTGGGGAGCCTTGAGCAGCCTATCTCTCCATGAAGGAGTGACCCCAGCACAAGAGCTTGTAGTAATTGGTTGTTTTGGACCATTTCTAGCTCTTTTGAAGTTCCCTGTTAAAACTCTGCCTCTGAGCATTTTTTTCTGGCTATACTATTCAGAAACAGCTCCTCAGGGTCCTGCAGAGTGGTCCTAGCAGCAGAGAACTGAGAAAAGTGACTACTTTCCTGATTTAAGCATTTGTTGCTGTTTTTTACCTAAAATACTTTCTCTTGCTTACTTTAAACAAGCTTAAACTTTTTTTTAGCTGTTTGTTGCATTATATATCTTCTGCACTTAAAGTTACATTTGGTCGAAAATTGGTTGAAAGTTTGTTTGTTTGTTAAATTTAACTGTTGAGGCTGCCCACTAAAGTGTGCTAGCCTGTGTGACTGATTTATTACTGTTTACTGCATTTCTGTATGCTTTATATCTCAAAAACAAAAAAAAAAAATCCTTGTTTTCCAACCTCTCCTCGACTAGTTTAGGCCAGTATACAGGCTTTGCTGTATTCTGGGCTGTGGTGTAGTTCCTGTGTTGTCCATTGCCTTATTTGGATAGAAGGAAGTTTCTTTGCTCACCAGTGGGAGTGGGGAGCCTTGAGCAGCCTATCTGTCCCTGAAGGACTGAACTCAGCACAAGAGCTTGTAGTAATTGAATGTTTTGGACCATTTCTAGCTCTTTTGAAGTTCCCTATTTAAAATTTGCTGTTGCATATTGAAAGGCAGCATCCGGTTAAACAAGGTAAACTTTTTGGCTCGCCAAGTCTGCTCTTCAAATTTTCCCTTAGAAAGCTCTACTCTTATAATAATCAGTCTACTGCTTTATTATAAGCCTAGCACTTGTTCTCAAAATCTCTAAGTAAGCACTCTCAAACTAAAAAGCACTACATCCATCTAACCCTGTAGTACCTTCCCTTAAAGGCACTGCACTCCTTATAATATTCTGCATGAGTGGTAGATTACTAGCATCCTCTCTGTTCAGCTGGTTAATCTGGGAATCTTGAGACAATGCTACAATTGTCTCATGTACAGACAACCCTCTCCTCCTCCCAACAAACACAAATACATGTAGAGATGCAACTAAAAGCCAAACTGGAGGCTGAACTCTCTCAACTCGACTGGCAAGACCGACAAAGAAGGAAACCCAAACAAACCCCAAATGGGTTGCAAAAAAAACACAAGACATTGGGGGCCTAAAAAAACTTAAAAACAAAAGGTCCCAAAAAAAACCCAAAATTCCAACCTAAAATAATTAAAACATACTTCAATAAACATGGCAAAAATACATTAAGCAAACTATCCTAATAACATTAATAGGTATCTTGTAGAAATGAGGTCCAATCCCAGGCAACAAGGGTGTAATTTGAGTCATCAGCTAAAACCCGCCTTTTCCACATTACATCAAAAATTAAAATTGACCCAGTAGGGCCTTTTAACAAACCGAGCCCGTATTTGGTTTTAATAAAATAGATTTGGGAGCCCATTATGTCCCCAAAGGTTACCCCCTATAAAAATCTTCTCAAAAATTTTTAACAATAAAAACCAAATTTCACTTTAATAATTCTAAATTCTTTCATTCAGGGACCCAAAATTTGTTTGCGGGAGACACCTGGACAACCCATTCTTAAAGGGACGTGATTTGCACCACTGGGCGGATATTAAGGTTTGCAATAGGGGTTTTGGAAAGGTCAGCAAACCCCCCTGAAAAAAGTATTTAAAAGTTGCTCCCAAGCCATTAAACTAAATAAAATTGAAAAAATTCTTTGGAAAAAAAAATTTGAAAAATTGAAAGGGTTTAAAAATCCTAAGACCCGGGTCCCAAGGTTATACCTGACATGTTTTGGGCCCCAAAATGGAAACAAAAAGGGGAATTTATTTCCCTAAAAACCCCCAACTAGGTTAGAAAACCATAAGTTCAAAATAAAATCCCAAAAAATGTGAAAACTTTTATAAACTTAGAGAGCCCACCTCCCAATCTAAAAACCCCCAATTACCTTTTAAACATTGGAGGTATGAATTTACCCAAACAAGGGGGAGATTCATTCCCAGAGGGGTTGAATATCAGCCTAATTTCCCCAAGGCCCTGAATTCAAATTCAATCTAACCTTGTCACCTCTCCTCAGGGAAAATTTACTGACCTGCATCAAAACGGGGTTTTCTCCCCCTTTTTAAATTTCCCCTCACTTTTTCTAAACCCTTCCCCTATTTTTTTTCCCCAAATACCCAACTCAGTGCCCTTCAAAAAGCTCTACATTCTAATGAATGTATCCTTTTAAGCCATTTTTCCATAAACCTAAAAACAAATTTTTTTTTTCCTCCAAATGTTTTTAACAAATTTTTAGAATCTTTGATCTGAATTTTAGGGGGTTTTTAAAAAAAATTTTTTAAAAAATAAAATTTATAAAAAAAAATTTTTTCGGCAAATCCAAAAAGCCCCTCGGGCCCGCAAGGGGCCTAGCCAAAACAAAAAGGCATTTCCTGATTTAAGTATTTTTTGCTGTTTTTTACCTAAAATACATTCTCTTGCTTACTTTAAACAAGCTTAAACTGTTTTTTTAGCTGTTTGTTGCATTATATATCATCTGCACTTAAAGTTACATTTGGTCGAAAATTGGTCGAAAGTTTGTTTGTTTGTTTGTTAAATTTAACTGTTGAGGCTGTCCACTAAAGTGTGCTAGCATGTGTAACTGATTTATTACTGTTTACTGCATGTCTGTGTGCTTTCTATCTCAAAAACAAAAAAAAACAAAAAAAATATCCTTGTTTTCCCGCCTCTCCTTGACTAGTTTAGACCAGTATACAGGCTTTGCTGTATTCTGGGCTGTGGTGTAGTTCCTGTGTTGTCCATTGCCTTACTTGGATAGAAGGAAGTTTCTTTGCTCACCAGTGGGAGTAGGCAGCCTTGAGCAGCCTATCTGTCCCTGAAGGAGTGACCTCAGCACAAGAGCTTGTAGTAATTGGTTGTTTTGGACCATTTCTAGCTATTTTTAAAGTTCCCTGTTTAAAATCCGTGTTTGCGCAGCTGTGCATGATTGTGCGCATTGCGCAGCGCCGGTTAAACAAGGCTAAACTTTTTTTGGCTCCGCCAAGTCTGCTCTTCAAATTTTCCCTTAAGAAAGCTCTACTCTTATAATAATCAGTCTACTCGCTTTATTATAAGCCTAGCAGTTGTTCTCAAAACCTCTCTTCTAAGTAAGCACTCTCAAACTAAAGAAAGCACTACATCCATCTACCACCCCTGTGAGTACCCACTTCCCTTAAAGGCACTGCACTCCCTTATAATATTCTAGCATGATGAGTGGTAGATTACTAGCATCCTCTCTGGTTCAGCTGGTTAATCTGGGAATCTTGAGACAATGCTACAATTGTCTCATGTACACAGACAACCCTCTCCTCCTCCCAACAAACACAAATACATGTGAGAGATGCAACTATATAGCCAAACTGGAGGCTGAACTCTCTCAACTACGGACTGGCAAGACCAGACAGGAGGAGAAGGTAACCACACACACAGCAAACCCAGTCCCACATAGACCTACCACAACTGCAAACCAAACACATAATAACACAAAGACATACTCGGAGGCTCTAACAAAAAACTTACCAAAACAACAGAGGCTCCCAAAGCAGACACCCAAAAATCCACCACCTCAAAACATAACACATGCAACACATACTTCAATAAATCAGTGTGTCAAACAATCACAGCCCTTAAGGCCAAACACTATGCCTGATACACTAGTAATAGGTGACTCTATAGTCAGACACACTGACGTTCCACTTACCAGGCGGAACAAGGAGAGTGTAACCTTGAGCTGCCTATCGGGAGCTAGGATCCGCCACATAACACACACACTCAGGTCACTCCAAAGCAAGTACAAATATGACTCCGTCATTGTCCATGCCAGCGTGAATGACCTGAGACGTACCTCCCTGGACTACATGAAAAGTGACATAGAGGAGCTCTCTGATTATGTAGCCCAGGCTGGTATGACCCTGACCCTGAGCAGCATCTTGCCCTCACCAAGAATGATGCCACAATACAAAGACAAGATTATCAGCTTTAATAATTGGCTCAATTACTGGTGTCATTCTAGGGGGATCCAATGTCTGTCTGCTTGGGATGACATGCTGGACAAGCCACGCTGCTTCACAAGGGATGGCTTGCATCTGTCACCAATGGGCTTCCGGATATTGGCTAAGGCTCTTGCCACCCCCATAGTGCCTTTTTTAGGCAAGGCTCAAAAGACAAACCCACCCCCCTAGAAAACAAAAATGGAAAAAAATTAAGGGTAATGCTGCTCAATGCCAGAAGTCTAAATCTCAAGATGCAGGCTCTCGAAGCACTCCTCAGTATGGAGAACATCAATGTCTGTGCAGTCACTGAAACCTGGTTCAAGGCTCCTGAGAGCACCCCAGCGCTACCAGGCTATACCTCGTATCATGCTTTTCGGCCCCAAAACTCAGGCCAAACCAAAAAAGGAGGGGGAATGTCCATATTCATCAAGGACACCCACACCTCCAGGTTAGTGACAACACATGAAGCATCAGAGACCATCCAGGTGCAACTAACTGTAGGCAAAACTGTTATACAACTGGTAGCATGTTACAGACCATCCTCCCAATCTCAGGAACCCCATTCAGCCTTCCTGAAGACATTGGAGGATATGAATGTCTCACCAAACACCATCATATTGGGAGACTTCAACTACCCTAACTTAGACTGGGTGCATTATTCTAGCACTAACACCCTAGCCCAAAGGTTCCTGGAATTCATAAATTCAAATGCAATGGAACAGCTAGTCACCTCTCCCACAAGGGGAGATAATATACTAGACCTGATCCTCACAAACATGGGGATAAAGTGCTCCACACTGGAAGTATACCCCTCACTAGTGAGATCTGACCACAAACTAATCACCCTGGATATACATATCTCACCTCCACCCCCAACACAAAAGACTACAGTGAAAAACTTCTCAAAAGCCAACTTTACACTTCTTAAGACTGAAATGGTATCCTTTAAGCCCACTGGGCCAGTGGAAACCACATCCCACAATGCTGAATCCTTCACAAATGCTTTCTACGGACATCACCAAGAATGCATGGATCATGCAATCCCAAATAAAACCAAGACCCTCTCCACCAAGGGCAGGCATCCTGTCTGGTGGACCCCAGCCATAAACAAATTGTATAACAAAAGAAGGAAGCTACTGCACGTCAGAGCAAAATCCCATAAAGAGAAGGCATCTCTGATCAGCACTAGTAGAAAGCTACGTTCTCTCATAAAAACATCCAAGGCCAACTATAGAGAGAAAAATCGCTATGGACACTAAAAATAACCACAAGGCCTTCTTCTGCTATGTTAGAAACCTGGGCAGAAACCTCAGATATGCTCAGTTAGTTCACAATGACAAAAAATAAACTGAACCCACAGATATTGCCAACATTCTGGCAGACAGGTTCAGTGCAAATTTCTCCCCTCCCTCAACCCCAAAAGAGGAAATACTTATCCCAGCTGAATGTAACCTCCCTGTCATCTCAGATGTCCAGGTGAGAACCGCCCTCAGCAAAGCTAAAAACACAGCATCAATGGGACCTGACGGTATCCCGGGTTGCGTGCTATGTGAACTCCAAGAGGAGCTAAACCCACACATAAAAATGCTATTTAACCTTAGCCTTACTTCGGGATATGTACCTGTACACTGGCGTACAGCAACAGTGGCCCCACTCCACAAAGGAGGCACCTCTACAGACCCTGGTAACTACTGCCCCATAAGCTTAACCAGCCTGGTCTGCAAAGCTATGGAAAGAATCATTATGGAACTCATAAACAGAGACATTGGGGACCTACAGACACTTGATCCCACCCAGTTCGGCTTTGTAAAGGGCAGATCCTGCCTTTTGAACCTGGTTGACTTTTTCAGAACAGTCACTAGAGCCATTGACGAGGGCAAAGCAGTCCATACAGCCTACCTGGACTTGGCTAAAGCTTTCGACACAATACCCCACTCAGGCATCATAGATAAGCTCAACAGCTTAAATGTAAATCCATATGTCACAAGATGGGTTGCAAACTGGCTAAAGGATAAAACCCATAAAGTCAAAATCGCTGGAGCCATGTCAGGCTCAAAGCCAGTCATGAGTGGTGTCCCACAGGGCTCTGTCCTGGGACCCCTCTTGTTCGGCATTTATTTCTCAGAAGTGAAAGCAAACATGGGAGGGTTGTGGCTGACAAAGTTCGCAGATGACTGCAAACTAGGCGCCATAGTCGATACACCAGCTGACACATACATCCTACAGAAAGGCCTCACTGAAACTGGTGACGGAGTCATGGCCTTAAACTAAATGCCAAAAAATGTATAGTCATCCCCTTTGGGTACGGAAAAAGTAATCAGACACCTGGGGACCCAAGTCGATAGTGACCTCTCATTTGACACCCACGTTGCCAAAGTGGTTAGAAAGACTTTCTACCTTGCCCACCTTATCATTAAGGGATTCACATCCAGATCAAAGGAGGTCATTGTACCCCTGTACTCCTCCCTTATCAGGCCCATGATTGAGTACAATGCCCCATTTGGTATGTACCTCACCCGGCACTTGCAACAGCTGGAGAGACCCCAAAAGTACCTCACCAAGAGGATCAAGGGTCTCCAACATATGTCATATGCTGCCAGACTAAAGAAACTCCAGCTCTATTCAGTAGCATACCACCTACTCAGAGGTGATCTGTGCCTGACGTACAAGGCCATGTCCAATCAGGAATTGATGGACATGCTCCACCTCAAAAAATCCAAATCCATCAGAACCACGAGAGCTAAAGATTTAAACCACAGCACAAATATGAATAAGACATGCTGGAGGGACAGATTCATAACTCAGAGGCTTCCCATACTCTGGAACAGAATCCCAGTTCATGTTAGGCAGAGCCCCTCACTGACTCTCTTCAAGAGAAATCTTGACGAGTGGATGGGAGATCGTAGGTTTACCCCGGGGGACATCACTGTGTCACTACTAGACAGAGGCACAGTAAACTAATTCTATTATGTAAGGGGGTCTTCACTGTGTCACTACTAGACAGAGTCACAGTATTCGGAATCTATTCTGTACACTTTTGTACCATTACATAGGGTGGCGAAAGCCACAGCACTATGGCTAGGCTTATAAATGCCCCAGGGCAGATAGCCTAGTACTAAACTATGAAACTATGAAACTATATATATATATATATATATATATATATATATATATATATATACATATATATATATATATATATATATATATATATATATATATATATATATATATATATATATATATATATATATATATCGTGTATATTTGTTTTTAGTATATCTTCATAACTGTAAATATGTTTTCTTCATTTCTTATGTGAGCCTACTCACCCGGGCTTTCTTTGAAATTGGAAAAAGTCAAAAAAATATTTGCACTGTTTCAACATGTTACATCATCCTAAGTCTATTTATACATTTATTGCTATTTACCATGTCAAAAACATCTTTCCAGACTAGCATTCAAAGACATACAATTTTGGATAGAAAGGGATGGACTTTAAGTGTAGGTGCTGTCTTTGCACCAGGATTAAATGAATATATGAACTCAGCATTGATATGCAGGTGTTATATACCAACTTTCATGATACTTGGTGACTTATGATTATTTGTAAATATTTTGTTTTATGCTCTACAAGGGCACAAATAATACACATTAGGTGATAGCAGAACTCCAATAATTAATCCGGTGTTCATCAGATTAGTATAACACAATCAATTGAACAATATACGCTTATTTATATGCTCTTTTTGCACCAAGCTTAAATGAATATAAACTTGAAATATAATATACTAGTGTTATACAAAATGTTCATGATATCTGGTGGTTTGTGATTATCTGTAAATATTGTGCATGTGTTCTATAAGAGCACATGTACTTACAGCTAAGTACAGTAGGAGGCAACAGAATTCCAATAATTTATCCAGTTTTCATAAAATTAGCATTATACAATGAACAACCCCTAACTGGGAAAAGCCGAAAGAAGAAGAAGAAGAAGCATTATACAATGAACACTCTACCCCCTGAAGAATTCATCTATTTGTTGAATACTCCTGATGAAATGCTCTTCAAAGTTTATTTTTTGTATTTTGTTCATTACACTAATGTGGGTAAAACTGATACTTTTATTATTTATTTATTTATTGCAGATATAATGGGTAGTGATTTGTCTTTATTATTTTCCTCTTTCTGATCTTCATTTTATAACTATATAGGTTGGCCAAACAAAATCTCTTTTTCATTTTTCCATATTTTTCCATATTTTTCCATATTTGATGGAATGACCTTTGGACTTTTTGGTCATATGACCATGCCATCATTTTATTTAAACTTTTTGAATTTGTTGTCTTATAGATTCCAGACGGAAAAAAACATTTTTAGTGAAACCATAGTCTACGATGGCTTCTGTCACAATAAAGCGAAGTATCACTGGAGTTTGGTGTAGACTTGTTTTTTCTTTGAACTTGTTATTTATATATTTGATATAGATGATAGACATAAATAAATACATTGATATACTGGACAAGGGGTAAGGTATGCAAGGTCAAAAATGGCTATGAAAAACAGGTAGGAAAGTGTCTGACATTTGTGGGTAGGCAGACAAAAATGAAGAATTGAGGACAAATGAGTGTTTCAGCACACACAAGGTTGAGGTGACAAGAGATGGACACTTATCTACACTGAGCAGGCCACAAAAGGTATTGGGTACAAGACATTATTGATTGAGTGGGATGATCAATGTATTCTGAGTCTTTGCTCTCCAATGTTCCAAGGTATGGAGTGGCAAGGTTTTCCTGTCTCTGTGACAACCCAGTGCTCAAGGCCTGCCATGTCAGTGAATCTGCTGGCTTCTAAAAGAGGGAGTCTGCACAGCCAAGGTATGGTCCAAGTATATGCAACATTACTCTCTTCACCAGCTGTTGCAGCTGTGTCTGATCCATCAGTGGTAGGACATCAATGTCCTCCAAAGAGGGCTCTTCTTTTCATAGGTTCATAGGTTCATAGGTTTATACTAGGCTATCTGCCCTAAAGCATTTTTTATAGCCTAGTTTTGTGTTTTGTGGCTTCGCATAAAAAATAAAAAAATAATAGCCCATTGGTTTGTTGTGCCTCAGCAGTGACACAGAGATGATGATCGGGATAAACCTACGATCTCCCATCCACAGGTCAAGATTTCTCTTGAACAGAGCCAGTGCCTCACATGGACCAGGATTTTATTCCACAGCAGATAAATCTATCCCTCGCTCTAGTGGTTTTGGTGGTTGGATTTTGAGGTGGAGCATGTCCATTAATTCTGGGTTGGGCACATGTCACCTCTGAGCAGACGGTATGTGACTGACATATGGCAGATTTTCCTTTTGGTGAGGAACTTTGGGGTCTCTCCAATTGCTGCAGATGTCGGGTGAGATACATCCTGAATGGGGCATTCTACTCGATCATTGGTCTGACAATGACCTCACTAGATCTGGATGTGAATCCCTTCATTATCAGGTGGGCAATGTCTTTCTAACCATCAACCTGGGTCCCCAGGTCCCTGATAACCTCTTAGTGGATTGCCACCTATATGGTAGCTTGGGGTTACCTTGCAACTCTAACCATCTTGTGACATATGGGTTACTGCCTTCATAGCTTTGCAGACTAGACTTGTTAGTGGGACCACAGTGGCTGAGATTAAACAGCTGCCTTATGTGCGGGTTTAATTCCTCATTTTCCTCTCTGGGAACTGCATCCCCAGTATCATATCCACCACATCCTACTGGTAGAAAAGGTATAAAAATCTTTCACTTTCCACTTCCCACCAGTAGTTACCAATATGATATGTTCATCATTCAAATACACTAGTAGTAGATATGTTCATCATCTAAATACACTAGTAGTAAAAAAAAGGTAAAATCAGGCAATTATATTTCCAAAAATAAAAATCACCACAGAAAAGTTTAAAGAGCCACATTCTAGTGCCTTAGCTTATGTCTAAATAGCATGTGGTTCACATTCTGTTCCATAAGTTTTATAACAAACTAATCAGTGATGAACCAATATGTAAAGAATACAAAATTACACTACTAATTGATTTAATAACACCTTCATGTTAAGGTTTTTCAGACCATTTGGTTGTAAAGTTTCAAATGCAAAAGTATGCATTCTTTCATTAGCAATAAATCAGAGACATTTAAATACAAATAAGAATTTATACAGTAAACACCATAAAATGTTAGTAAATCAGAATTACTGTTGGGAACATCCTTAAAGTGTATTGCTGTGTAATGTCTCTGACACATCTGAACTCACAAGAAGAATGTAAACAATAAATACCCCCCTGTAAATGACAGTTGCACATTATAGTATATTTAAAAAGATGTCCATTAGTATTAAATTCCTCTGAAATATCTCACAATTTGCAAGGAGAACATCATAAGCAGAGGTGCTAGAATGTAACTATTTTAATCATTTCTGTGGTAATTTTAATTTTTGGAAGTAAAGTTGTTTGATTTTAGTTCTGTTTTTTGTTTTTGTTAGAAGTATATGAAGTACTTTGAAGAAGCAGTATAAAAGTACTTTGAGATTGCATTCATTCACCTTATTACCATCACTCCACTCTCACATTCCCCCTGTATTCTCCTGCTCTGACTTAATGTGGTCCTTCCTCCATTTGTTTTTTAAAGTACTAACTTTATTGCCTCAATATAATTTTACAGCTTGGTAGAAAATTTTTTTCTTCCATTTCATAGCCTGCGATCAATACATCTGACTTCATTATTTCAAGAGCTCTGACACAAGGCCCTACGCATACACATTTACTGAATTTTGTCATTGTTTCATGTAAGCATATTTATCATGAAGAACCTTATAACATGTCAGCTGTGTGACTGAAAGCCTCTGTAAAATGCACTGTAAGGACCTCTAAGTTGGCCACTGTCTCCTTTTGCTTGTCCAGTAGACTTTTCTTTATATGCTAGTTATTTAGTCTCAGGAAATGATAAGCAACCTGTTTTACTAGCATTTCCTTGTTACTTGCTTTGCTCTGGCTATAAACTAATTGTTGTCTATTATAAATTGTCCTAAGGGTAGGAAGCCCATTCAGCTTTGCTTCACTCCCCCACCAACCCCCTCCTACTCTAATTTTATACTTCCTATATACACATTTCACTTGTGACTCTTATTCCAAAACCCTTCCCAAATAACCTTACTACTTCCATACAAACACTTCTCTTTCTTGTTCCCTACTTTCTGATCTCCACTTAATCTTTAACTCCATTCCCAACTATCTTTTTCCCTCCCATACTGCATTGCACTATATCCATTTATAATCACAACCTCCCTAATAGTACCTGTCTAGTCCACATTGTAGTTCTTCTTTTCATAGGTTCATAGCTGTTTACTAGGCTAACGACCTCAAGGGCCTTTTTAAGCCTAGTTGTGCAACCCAAATCTCTGATAAGTTCTGCTACCCTTGATTAGTTTAAGCATGGGCCTGGGAGATGAAACATTTACAGGTTACTTGTGACCATTAGAGACATAGGTGCCAAACCAGGAATGAATTTCCATTTTCCCATCCAATTGTCCAAGTTGCACTTGAATTGGGTTATGAAGGAACTCTGCTTCACATTGATGGGTAGCCTGTTCCATAGATGGTGTAGTCTCTGGGATACATACCTATCTCTACAGCAGGTCCTATTTATATCACAGGCAAGGTTTAAGTCTTTAGAATGGGTAATTGTGGTGCTGTTTTTTGTGGATATACAGGAGGTCCATCAGAGTGGGGTCTGACAATGCCCTATATGCCAGACATAGATCTCACCTCAAAAGCCTGTAGGATAGAGAATACAGGGATAGGACCTTGAGGAAGTGTGCATAGGATATATTACTTATGCCCTGTATTCTTTTAGTGAGGAACCTCTGTGGATATTCCAATTGTTGGATATGTCTGGTTAGGTACATACCAAAGGGGGCATTGTACTCAATGACACGGTCTGATGAATGCCGAATAGAGTGGAACAATGACTTCCTTGGACTTAGATGCCATACCATTGTTTATAAGTTGTGCAACATAGAATGATTTCCTTACCACTGTAGACACATGATGCTCAAAGACTAGATTACTATTTATGTGTGTCCCTAAGTCCCTGATTACTGGGTCAACTCTAAGGGGTGTGTTGTCAATATGATAGTTACCAGGGATGGATGACTTTCCAAAGAGTACTATTATGCATTTCTTGGCATTTAGTTTTAGTCCATAGCTCTGACACTAGTTGTTTGTCTGTGTCAGCCCCTCCTGTAGAACATTTGTGTCAGTGTGAGGTTCAATGACAGCTCCTAATTTGCAATCATCTACAAATTTAGTCAGCCAGAGACCACTGATATTGGTCTTGATTTCTGAGAATTAAATGCCAAAAAGGAGATGTCCAAGGACTGATCCCTGAGGGACTCAACTTCCACTTATGACTGGCATCTTTGTAGAGGTGGACTCCCCAATTCTAACTTCCAGAGTTCTGTCTGTGAGCCAATTGGCTATCCACCGGGTGGCATATGGGTTTGTACCTAACCTCTTGAGTTTGTCAAAAATGCCCAAGTGGGGTATTGTGTCAAATGCCTTAGATAGGTCAAGATAGGCAGTGTGAATAAGTTTTCCCTCATCCATTGCTTTGTTGACCTTCTTAAAGGAGTCCACCAGGTTCAGTAGGCATGATTTGCCTTTGACAAATCCAAACTGGGGTGAGTCCAGTGTATGGAGGTTTACTATATCTCTATTGATCATCTAAATCATAATTCTTTCCTTGACTTTACATACAAGACTAGTGAGACTTATGTGTCTGTAGTTTCCAGGGTCTGTAGATGGCCTACCTTTGTGCAGAGGAATGAATGTTGCCTTTCTCTACTCATGAGGCATGAAGCCTATTTGGAGGCTACAGTTAAATAGTAATTCCAGAGGCCCTGATTGGTCATGATTCATGCTATTTAAAAGGCATCATGGGATTTCCCAAATAAACCCTCATTTACTCTTTGACTACATTATACTCTAGCCTTTAATACCCCTCTATTCCTTACATTCCAGAGAAGATACCAGGACAAGCTAACTCTCTTCTTTTTATAGAAAATGCTTCTGGCCTTATCTATCTTTTCCAGCTTTCCGAATCCACCATCACTGAATCTCCCACTGCCCTGCAATTTCTTGTTTCCTTCTTCATTGCTACTTCCACACTACCTGACATCTATAAAATAAAGATTCCTGTATTAATTGTGCTACTCTTTAGCTTATCCTGTAGTTTTCTCCTTCTACTGTGCCATCTTGCATCCTAACATGACTCAGTATATCACATCTCTCCAATTCTGTCCCAACCACCTATCCATAGTTCCTCTTTGCACTCTCCACACATTGCACCAAACCTATTTAATATTGGCCCTCATCTTTATTCCAAATATAGCCTGATGAATTGCACTTCAACTCAAACCAAACAAAACTAAGCACACAAATCCTCTCTTTAAAAAAGTATGTGTAATTCCACAATATACTAAGACCCTTCTAGGAAAAGATATGCACCCTAATCCTGGCACTACCTATCACAATGAACATTTAAATAATACTCCCTACACACTTCTGTAACCCAGCAACAACCAATCCCCAACCCTGGTGATCTAATTTTTGCTGCGATAAATGTTAGGAGTATGAGAAATAAAACTGCTGAACTACATGCATGGATTACCCAACATAAGCCTAATGTTCTCATTGTAACTGAAACTTGGGTTAAGCCCAGCATAAACAACTCCAAAGTTATAACTCCTGGCTATAATATTATCTGTAATGACCAGATAAAGAGGAAAGGTGTAATATTGCTTTAATATTTCCCACTACCTACCAAAATTCAGTTCAGCACAGATTCTTATTCCTTTCCTCAAAATAAACAATTATAAACAAATATGTATTACTGTCCCTTATATCCTTCCTGGTGACAATATGACTATGCTGGAAGATATCCTACATTGGATGTTCGTAACATGTCCACAAGAAAAAATATTACTAGGTGATGTGACTGTTGATTGGTTGAACAAAAACTCTAACTCCCCATACATCTAGCATGGACTTATAAGGTTTCCCACAACTAATTACTAGCCTGATAAATTATAGCAAGACAACAAATTCTGTGTTAGACTGGATCCTAGAATCAGATCATAGCAAACACTCCATTACAGTTACAATGTCAGACTCTCTCAGGGATCATCTCCCAATCTATATGACTAGATATCTTACACATCCAGTTAAACAGCATATTTATAAAATAACATGTAACCTTTCCAAGTTTAATCCAGAAATGTTCATTACTACGCTATCTTCCGTTAAATGGAACTTCCTAAAAATCCTCCCCTTAGATGATGCTGTAATTGAATTCAATACAACAGTTCTAAATATCCTAAATAGCCATGCACTTCCTAGTAGGAAGAGGCTGAAAACAAATAATGCAATTTGGCTAATCAAAAATAGTAGATTGCTAATGCAGGACAGAGAAAAAGCATGGAAAAAATGGTAAAAATATAAAACACCTTAATTTCTTGAAAACTTTGGAATGCTTCACAAAGTACTAAAACATACGCAATACACTAAAAAGCAAATGAATGAAGACAAAAAACTTTATTATAATGACTTTCAGAATAATACTAAACACAACTCTAAAAAATGTTGGACATCCATTAAAGAAATCTTACATCTTATCCAAAAATGCAATTCAAACCCCTCTCCTGATAACTCACCACAGAAAACTGCAATACAGTTCAACTCCATTTTTATAGATAGTGTAGCATCTTTAACAAAGGATTTCTCATCATCTAATCCCAACTCTGCCCAACAGCCACACATCACCCCATCCTCTTTCATCTTCAAACCCGTGCCCACATCCTACATAAAACTTCTCTTAAACAAACTTAAATCATGCTCTTCTTCAGCTAATGACCTTCCAAGTGAGTATCAAAAAAAAACAAAAAAAACAGCCGATAACATTGCCTATCCTGTCTCAATTCTTAAAAATAGGTCAGACTAGTCCATGTTCCCTGTCTCTGGAAAAAAGTCACACATTGTCCCTCTGCACAAAGGAGGAAATTCAACAGACATTAATAACTTTAGACCTATAGCAATCTTATCTCTCATTGCCAAAATACCTGAAAAATGCATTCAAAAACAATTGCTAGACTACCTCCTACAGGAAGAACTCCTGTCCCCTACACAACATGGCATCCATCCTTCCCATAGTACTAGCACTGCACTTCTAACCTATATAGATACTGTCAACAAAGAGATAACGGCAAACGAGTCTCCTCCTTATTTCTAGACTTATCTAAAGCCTTCGACACAGTTTGTCACAACAAACTTCTGCTTCGAATGTCCCCACGAGGTTTCTCTCAGGTTCTAAAGCTACCTCTCTAATAGGTATCAGTCAGTAAAATGGCTCCCCATGCTCTCTCCTTACCTCCCAGTCACCAACACCCTCTATACTTCCACAGGACAGACCACCCTAATAAGATGATTCCACTGTCATTTGCACATCTGACAACATGGTACACCTCCAACAAATTACTCAGGAAGCTTTAACAGCCACTGAAACATGAGTTTGTAACACACAATTCACATTCAATCCATAAAAGACCAAACTTACTTTTTCTCCCAAAAATCAAAATTTAAAGTCCTCTCTCTTGATAATACAACCCCTGAAGTCACTTCTCAAAGCAAGCTATTAGGGGTGATAGTGGATGATAATCTTGATTCGACCTGCATATACAAAATTGCATAAGAAAAACTCATCAAAAACTAGGGATGCCTTACAGAGCCAAAAACATTCTCACAGATGCAACTGAAACTACACTTGCCACTACTTATCTACTCCGCACTCTTCTAAATGATGCTCCCATCCTTACCAACCACCAGACTTCATAAAAATTAAAACTTGAAGAATGCTATAACAAAGCTGCTAATCTACAGCTGTATAGCACTGAAAAGCATTAATTGGTCAGAGCTGCCACATCAACTAACATATTTATAACTTCTTACCACCTATAAAATTAACCAGCATCATCTACCTGTCCAGCACTAAAAAAAAATCTACACAAATATGTTCCCAGTCAGTCATTGTGATCCAGTGACCAAAACTCCTCTCTGTCCACAAACCTAAAAAAATCTGCTGGGCATTGTCTGTATTTATACAAGGTTGCTAAGGCCTGGAACTCCTTACCTATATCCATTAGGTCTATACCATCCCTCCCATCTTTCAAAACCATGCTGAAAGACTTCCAAGCTAAAATATGGCTCTATTCTTGCTTAAGCCCAGGATAAACTATATCCCTAAATGTGAACAAGTACCTTTTCATTCCTTATACATCCTTACTCTCCCTTCTTCACTCTTCACTTACTTCCATACTGTTTTCTAATTCTCTTCCCTGACTTTCTCTCTAAATATACCATAAGTCTGTTTTTTCCCTCACTTCAAATTTCAATTCTTATTTGTATTAGACTAACTTAACTTTAATTTCTCTACAAACTGTCTAAAATTTCTGTAAATATTAAATGATTTTCATACACCTTGCATCAGTTCTTAACCAGTGATTTTATATTATGTTGAATTTGTTATAATTATTTAAGCTGCAGCTGTTTTTGTTTTCTTTTTGAATATTGTAAAATTGTTGTTAAAATGTTTTATAATAATCTGGAGCTTTTTTCCTTGGGCTTCTGCTGAAAATGGGCTTCTACCCAGTCGGACTTTCCCAGTAATCAAATGTCAATAAATAAATAAATAAATAAATAAATAAATAAATACATTTGGATGGTGATAGAGAAGGTGCCTAAGCCTCCTTTGGAGAAGACATAATGAGAAAGTTGCCAGTAGTATGGCATGACATAGGAATAATACCGTCATCTATTAAGGAGAGTGAAATCCTACACACATCTTGTCAGTATTTCTAACTTCCTGCGATAACCAGCATGGTTAATATGTGCCTGTTCACATCCTCTGTACATACCTTTTAATTCTTTAGATGTGCATACCTTTTAATTCTTTAGAATTTTGCAGAACTTCCCTCATTTTTCCTCAAATTTTTGTCCTGTCCCTCATAAAATTTTTGAATTGTTGGTAAATCACTGAGGATAATATTCGGTCAATGGTGCCAGACATTAGAGTTTTACACTTATTGTTCAAGAAATGCATGTTAATGCAATGTATACTATTCTATTAAAATTGCAAGTGAATTAGAGTAATATTGAAAATTGTTTCTAATTCTGGGACTTTGTCTCCTCATTCATTTTGGCTTTGTCAGGAATGCTTGAGCAGAGAAGTTGCAAGGTATGGCTAAAAGACAAAAGTGCACATAGTTAAACTGTCTGATACTGAGTTATATGGACTTAGCAGGAAGACAGCATTAAAACTTTTGCTATACGTATCTAACAGCTCTCTGATCTCTGACTCATCTTCCTCAACAGCTCAGGAAGGAATGTCTAAAGACCATAAAATAAGTGTTTGCACTAGTCTGCAGATAAAGAACTGTGGGTCTGGAGATTTTCTAGCCCAAATCATAGGAGGCATCCACCTTCTTGAAGGGTCCATTATAATGACCATGTATTCACTGTCCAAGTCCTTGTGAAGGGTATAAAGAAAAAATATTTGCATCTTTCATGCACCAATGAAAAACAATGTACCTTAAAGCTCTGCCTTGTAGGATGCTAAATGTCACATGGTCAAGAAAAATGGCAGAAAATTAAATGTCACATGGTCGGGAAGAGTGCTAGATAGTTAGATAAGTAAGCACATCTGAGATTCATGTTACATGTAGTACATTGCTGCTCAATAACACATGCATGCATCTACTACAGGTGCCTGCGCTAGTAGTTCACAACAGTCTTGCTCAAACTCCCAGTGGTCCTATTTCCTATTTCCCTGTAGCCCTCCCACCACAGACCCTTTAAAATTGTACAGCCCTTCCAGAACTCCAACTCTAACCTTAAAGCTACCATTCAGTTCCCATCTTGATTCCTCCCTCCCCTACCCTAAAATTCCAGTTCCCTATCCTAACCCTAAAATCCATGATCAATCCCTGAGCCTAGTACTCCAATTTCCCTCCCTAGTCCTAAATTCCCTGATCACTTGCTAACTCTAAAACTCCCTTCAGGCTGTCTAAGCCTAAAACTCCCTGCCTACTCCTAATTGCAAGATCCCTAGCAATGGCTGCTGCGCTTACCTTGCTCAGACTTGTATAATGTATTTGGGTAAGGTGCAGCAGTTACTTGCCTGAACTCATATTCAAGTTTGAGCGTGAAAGGCAGCCTATCAGCGATACAAGATGCTCATGTCCCTGACTTTGAGACAGTGCTTTTAAAGCAGTTGGGACTCAAACACTTGTAGTAGACTCAGCATGCATTACTCTTGTGCACCAGTCTCCAGACACCATGAATGTGAAAAGGATCTGACGTAGATGTTTTGCAGGAAGACTCTGTTGGGAGCAATGGAATACTGTGATTTGTGACACTCCTCTTACAATGACTCATTTGCCTATTTTACCCTTTTTAATATATTTATAGGATACTGTCTGCATTTATACATGTAGTATATGACTGTATATAGATTTATAGAGGTTGTTTTCTAAGTTCTAAGTTCTCTGGTTCTAGCTTTGGCCTCTTCATTCAGACTTCACTTCTCCTCAACCAACCCACCCAGATAATTGAAGCTGTTAACCTGTCCCACTATTTACCTTCTCTCTCTGTTTTCAGCTTCTTCTGATTTCCCCATTTGTTGTCATGATGCTTTCATGCCTGTACTTACTTTCATCCCATGTGCCTTCAATTTTGCCTTTAATTTTCCTATCATTTCCTGAAGTGCTTCTTCAGTCTACTTGTAATGCCACATCTTCTGCATAAAGCAGCTTTGTTGATTTGTCCCCTCAGACCTGTTTACTAATGCAATCCATCACAAATATGAGCAGACTCAGACTAAGAGCTGAACGTAGATGCACCCCCACCCCACTGGGAACCTCACTGAGAGTCTGAACACTAGTCATACTAGTGTCAGTGCCCAGTGTTTGAATGCTCTCATTGCTTCTGATGGTAAGTGTGGTTTCCAAGCTGATGTTGCTTTAGGATGGGGGAGGGGGGTATCAGTTGTTTAAGATTTTAAAGTTGAATGTATTGAGCAGTAGAGTAGCTCTTGTTGCAGGAAGACAGCGTTACTTTCAAAGTAGGACAGTGGTGTTCTTTCTGATCAATCTGAGAATTTTGTTCTTTGCAGTTTATATGAAAGCAGTATGTCTGTATGACAGGATGGCAGTTGTAGGGAGACAGTATTCCAGACTGGACAAAAGCGCATTAATATCTATAGATGTCTGGTCTCAGCAGACAGCCTCTGAAATATTTTGTAAGATACCTTTAGTTTGGTTTCTATTCTGCTAGCTTTCACATCAATATGTATGTGAAAGGCAATGTTTTGATTCAGGTTAACACCTAGATACTTCTTCAGTGAGATGGTATTAAGGGGGATCTAGAAGGGTCAATAATAAAAAAAAAAATCAATGAACATTCTTTACTTTTTGAGCTGTTCAAGCCAGTATCACAGTGGTTTTCTAAAGATATGAAATGTAATATTAAGAAATGCACAGAAGTGCATTTTGGAGGAAGGAATTTAGTAGATCTACATGTGTCAGGTAATCAGATATGTAAATCATACAGCCAAGGATTTGGGCATCTTCATTGACTCATTGTTTGTTAAACTATTATTCTAATATTAGGCAAGCAATTAGAAAGAGCTATATTAAGAACATATTGTGCTGTTTTTAAGTAGGGACAAATGTGTTTCATTGCAGATATATATTTCTAGTGACCATCCAATAACTGAATTTGGTGGATCTTATTGTTCCTACAATATTCAACAACTGAAGCCCTTTGAGCATATAAAGAAAATGCTGACAAGACAGAGTAAAGGGTTCAAGTTAATGATTGTGTGCATAGGCTTAAGAACTTATCCTTCTATTTTATATCTCATATGCTTTTGAGGGATGATTTAATTATGGTTTACAAATGTTTAAATGAGGATTTTTGGGCAGCTATGTTACAAATAACATTTATTAGCCATGGATTTCAGATGATATAATACTCATTTGCTTAAACTTGAACCCGTTAATTCAATATTGAAGTTTACTTTTTTCAGACAAGAGCTAGTAGACTATGGAATTCTCTACCTTTATTTATTAGAAGCTTGGATGAATTAAAGATAATTAAGTAAAACATGGATGGTGGTTGGCAAATTTGAAATATTCTATGGGTACTGAGATAAAGCAAATTCCTAAATGTCCTAGTTAGGCCCTGAATTTGATTTTAAATTAATTGAATTATTGAATGATTATTATGGACAGCTTATTATCGAATTCTGAACAGCTTAACAGTCATCATGCAGCACTATTTTTATAAGGGATGGGATTTTATTGGACCCTGTCAGCTCAATGTCACTGACATATCTAGAGTTCCTACATGTGGTAGATCTCAGGGAAGGTGATTAATAATAAGTGATAATAGAAGACGGTTGAAGATAGACTCACAAGAGACCCCACATGCAATACATCCGGTATGATTGATTTTCATTTGGTCCTACCCATCTAAATGTTCTATTCTCTGGATAGGTTTGTAACCATTTTACTACTAAAGAAGAGAATCTGTGAGACTGTGCAATCGGGTCAAATGGTGTAGTGTCTCAAATCTCTGTTAAGGTCTAGAAAGATAGGACCAGTAAATTTACCTTCTCAAAGCTAGTTGGAATTTTATCTGTCAATGAATAAATAGCAGTTAATGCACTGATGTGCTATGTTGCATGTCGGTGAGGATGTCACATTTTATAATGTATCTGAGTATCTAGTCATAAACGGTTTTATCCAAAATTTTGGAAATAGGGCAGAGATTAGCAATTGGGCAAAAGTCAATAGCTGTGGTAGGAGAACATCACTTGGCAAGTGGAATAATCAGGGCTAATTTTTAGCTACATGAAAGGATTTTAGTTCTGAGTCAAAGACTTGGAAATATGAGCTAAAGGCTTACTAAGGACATTGCTGGTTAATCTGAGAATTTTGAGGTGTATTGTGTGGAAGCCATTTTATAACTAGTAGTAGCTTTTGAACATGTAATTTGTTTATACTTTTGAAGCAGAATAAGGAATAATTGAGAATCTTATGATTGGTAAGAAGGGGGATTGGAGAATGCTAACTCAATAGGTGAGAGTGGATTGTTAATATTTTCTTTAAATTGTTATCATCAGATCCTCAATCATAAAGTTATTGACTCTAGTCATGGGAATATATTCTACGTGCCATTGTTTTATGGTCTTCCAAAATTGTTTTGGATGACCTAGTCTGAGTGTTCAGCAGAATATGGGCTGAACATTTGCTTAGCTAATATTAATCCTTATTCCACTTTTTAATTGCTGATATATTCATTATTTAAGTTGACTTGAGTGGTCCTTTTTCTATTCCACCCAGGCCTTGTCTCTACTTTTTTTAGTTGTTTAAGATTAGAGGTAATCTGGGGGATATGATATCCTTGAACACATATTTTTTAATATGGTATAATTTTTCAGTTTAATTTCTCCAGTTGTTTTGGGTTTCTTATACCATGACGGGAATATACTCCATTTCTATGGGTAAGACTGAAGTTCAAGAATTACTATTATTTCAATCTTCTTAGCACCCACAATGTGCCTAGAACTGTCTCCTTCAGCAGATCACATGGGGTCAAATGTATTGGTAGCATATTTATGTATACTTGTTTATTCTTTCTTTATTAGTCCTTTCATTCCTACTACTGTTTGAACTGTCTGGGTATTTTCTTCCACACGGAACTTGTTTCTGCTTGCAAATCCTGGTATTTTACAATTTTGTCTCTCTCTGTTAGACAGTATAATCTCCATATGTTTGCAATTTGAATGAGCAATACTATGTTTGTCTATTTTCTTGTATGACTATATTTGTTTTTCTTGCATCTATTTTTTGAACTGTTGGTAATGCATGATCTCATGTGATATAAATGTCATCATTCTGTTTAATGCTTTGTTGTACATATTTCCAATACTTCTCAGCTACTTCTATATTGCAGCGTTTGAACAATTCTCAGTACAAGAGTCCTGCCATATTATTGTGTTGTTCAATAAATAGACTATCTGCCACAAGTGTATAATTTCTAGCAAAAAGATTTGAGAATGTTTCCAATTCTGTTTTGCAAAACCTACATTTGTCTGTTTCTCCCACTTGTTCTACAGACTTTGTAAACCAGTTTGTACATAGTCCACTATCTTAGGCAGCTGTTATTAGCCTTTCATCTTTTGTTTTCAGTTCACCACTTCTTAGCTATTGCTGTGTCAAGTCTTGGTCAATAAGAAGTTGTTGCAGAAGATGTCTAAACTTGCCACTGTATTTGTGGACTTTCCATTTTTGCCTTCTCATCTGATCCTTTTGTTTATATTCTTTCTTTTGTTTTGGGCACTCTCAGCTACTGTCTGATTTTTGTTTCCTTTTGGTTTGATTTCCATCCCTGTTTGCTCCAAAATGCTACTGCTAAATTAAGCAAAGATGTCACCTTAGACTTATTCTCTTCATGTTTTAGAACTTTCACTTATGTTTGGATCTGATGAAGACAGCAAATATGTAACCAGCCCCACAACTGCAGATCTACACATGTAGTTAGATTTGAGGGAGGCCATATCACCTTTAGAATGAGGGATGTACCATCTTGGTATGCACTGTTTTTATATATCGTTTGATAAGCAGGAAGTACTTTTCTTGTTTTCTTGTCTTATTAGTTCAGTGTTTCTTGTGGCCAGTCAGTCAGAGCAAAGCTGTAAGTTAGAACAGGCAGAGCAAATTGGTTTATAACTTGGACTTTATGCTTGATGTCAAAGGAGTTTTTAATATTAGCTTTAGCCTTCTGAAGTATTCCTTACTGAGCTTTAGTCTCATTTGTTTATGTTTTAATACTGACCTTCATCTATTCCCAAGTATTTATGCATTCCCTCCTGATCACCTTCCTTTTGATTTGTCTCTCTCTTTAATTTCTCCAAGTCTTTTGGGTTTCTAATACCATGATGGGAATGGACTCCATTCCTAATTCAGGGTAAGATTGAAGTTCATGAAATTAGTATTGTTTCAGTCTTTGATTTCAGCCAGAAGTGCTCTTCACAGCTCCCGCACTGTGCTCATAACTGACTCTTTCTGTAATTCATATGAGGTTACATGAATCAATAGCATATCTAAATATATATAAATATATCTGCTACTCCTACTAATGTTGGAACTGTCCTGGTATCTTTCTAAAACATTGCTCTCATTTCTGCCTGCAAATCCTGTCATTTTATGATGTTGTGTGTCTCTCTCTCTCTGTATGAGACACTGTAATCACTAGGTGTGGCAATTGTACTGACCAATACTACCTTTGTCTTTTTATCATGGACTATTGTAACTGGTGTTCTTGCATCTATTTTTTTGAATTGTTGGTAATGGATGATCCCATGATGTAGACTTCATCATTCTCTATAATGCTTTGTAGTTCTTGTTTCCAATGCTTCTCAGCTACTTCTATATTGCAGTGTTTGGTCAATCTCCAATACAACAATCTTGTCACATGATTGTGACTTTTAGTGTAGAGGCCCTATGCCATAAGTGTAATGCACCCAGCAAGTATGTGTGCAACTGTTTCTGATTCTTTTTTACAGTACCTACATTTGTCTGTTTCTCCAACATGCTCAATGGAATTTGTAAACCAATGTGTACATAATCCACTATCCTGGGCTTCCATTATCAACATTTCATCCTTTGGTTTCAACTCACCTCTCCTTATCCATTCCTGGGTCAAATCCCAATCAACATGAGGTTGTTCCAGGAGATCTCTATACTTGCTACTGTTTTTATGGCTTTTCTATATTCTTTTCCTATTCATATGATCTTTCTCCTTATATTTTTCTTTATTTATTGGCACATTCAATTGCTGTCTGATTTTTTTTCTTCTGGTTTTATTTCATTTCCCACTTGCCATGTGAATGCTTCTACTAAACTAAGCAGAGAGGTCATCTTAGACTTCCTGTCTTCATGTTTTAAGACTTTCACTATGTATGTGATGAGGTCAACAGATATGTATGCAGTCCTATGACTGTAGATCTATATATGTAGTGAGTTTCAAGGCGGTCCATACCTCCTTCAGCACAAAGGATGTATAATAATCATGTACAGTTATTTTTATATATAATTTTGATAAGCGTGAAGCATTTTTCTTGTTTTTCTATCCAGATGACCAATACCTTTTCAGGATAGTCAGTCACACCAAAACTGTAAGCTAAAACAGGGAGAGTGAAATGGGTTATAGCTTGGACTTTATTCCATGATATCAGGGCTGTTTTCAATATTAGCATTAGTCTTCTGAAGTATTCCTTACTGAATTTTATTCACATTTGTTTATGTTTTGTTGCAGATCCTTCATCAATTCACAAACATTTATACACTCCTTCTTGCTCAGGTTCCTTTATATCACGTTCCCATACTAAATTAATATTTTCTTGGCACTGTTTTAAACACTGCTTTCATACATTTATCAAGACCAAATGTCATTCTTAATATCATCTGAAAAATGTTTACGCACTTGCAGTTGTGCTTTCAAGGCCTCATCAGATGAGCTATATCATTTTAAGTCATCCAGAAAAAGTAGAAAAGAAATCTTGAAGCATGTTAGTTTTCTGGGAACCAAATTATAACCAAGACTTAATCTGTTAATTAAACAAATGGGTTAAGAGCAAGACAAAACAATGATGACAAAGAATCACCCTAGAATATCCCCCTTTGAATTTGTATCCCCAGGATAATATTTTGCCCTCTGTCATAGTTTAATTGCAAAGTGGGTTGCCACTGTTTCATGGTCAATGTAGGATGCATCTCATACATCTGAACACGCTCCTTTATCCAAGAATGTGGGATGCTGTTATATGCTTTTTTTGTAATCTCTATATGACATACTTGGATTCTTCCCCATTTTTACAATTCTCCATTATGACTTTATTTAAAAACAAATCATCCTTTGCTCCATATGACTTTCTTTGTTACCCTTTTGTTCTATTGCCACGATTGAGTTTCTTGTAATGACTATAATCTCTGTCTGCATCAGTTTTGGTGTATAGTTTGTACATCGTCTGAAGGCAAGTTATTGGTCTGTAGTTTTAAGGATGGCTTACAGGTTCACGCTTAAGGAGGAGTCTCATTTTCCAGGTTGGTGTATGTTTGGGATGTGCATTTAAGTAGTTTTTACTCAAGGCTACATCTTCATGTAAGGATGTTTTTCCTTTAGGATGTTTTCATTAATTTTGTTGCAGTTTCTCTGGATGTTATTGCATCCCATTCCACATCTTGTATGTTTGAATTTCTTACTCTTTCTTTTAGTTCTTCTATCCCTTCAGCATCTTTGTTATGTCCCACATGCTCTTTATAGATATTTCTCCAATTTATGTATATTTCTTCTATTTTGGTGGTGTTTCTATTCCTTTTGGTTTGATTCCCAATTACCTATAAAACTTTTTGGGTCATCAATAAGTTGCTTATTTTGCACTTTTCCTTTATGTTTACAGGTGTGTGCTGCTTAACGGCCTTCCGCCCAACATCCAACTGTATTTATGCCCATACAGTACTAAGTAGACATAAATGCGATCAGCCATTGTGCAGACAGACGTGAAGTGATGCAAGCTACAAGTATATGATGTTTGCTTAATGTTCGTGCCACTTAACGTTCTGTGGGATAAAAACCTATCCTGGGCATTAAGTGGTGCATACCTGTATCTACATATCTTCTAAGCTTTTCTGTCTCTGCTGATATCTTTGCTTTATTATTTGCAATAGCGTACGATACACCCTGGTATGGTCTGGGTTGCGATAGTGTATGCTGCTTTTATCATATCTGTTTAAATATTTTTATTGTTCTGTTCTCATTTTTATGCTATTCTAACAGTGACAATTCTTGTCTGAATTGCTTTTTTAGTTTTCTCTATTTAATGCTTCCATGATGGCATTTGATTTCTTCCCTTCCTTTCCCTTATTGATTTGCATTGTTTTGGTAAGACTTTATCTGTTATTAATTTAGCTGCACGGTAATATATACCATTTACTTCTGTTATATCACACAAATTTCTTTTTAATACTCTTAATTATTGTGTTTATCTGTTTTAACAGACTTCTAACATTTTGGGTCTTTTTTCTTTCTGTGATGTATTCCTGTCATCGATCTTAATATGGCTAATTATTTTTATTAAATCAAGCAGCTCTTTTCTTAGCTCATTTTCTTCTAAACTGATGGTGGATTCTTTGCTCTCTTTTTTCTGTGGGCATTCTACAGAAAGTTCTAGACCTTCTTCCAGAGACATATTCTCTTCATCTGCATCCTGTGTCATCCATTTTTCTTTCATATGGCAACTCACTTGCCTATCACTCCACAAAATTGACTGCATCAGAGCTGCCACAGTTTCCTGTTCCTTCCCTTGCTGTGAAGCTCCAACTGAACTTTTGTACTGGTTTTCTACTGAAGCTCCAGAACATCTTCATGTGGCGAGTGTTCATTTGCTTCCCATTTTATCTTTTTCTCCCTAATCTGTGGACTCATTATTCAATCATGCTGTGACATTGATGGAGTTGGATTTTCTATACTAAATACTTCATTTGCAAGTAATCCATAACTTCAGCTTCTATTTCTTTAACTTCTCCATTACTAATCCTATTTTCTGCTTTCCCCCTTTGTTTTCACATTTTCTTATGTTGCAAAATGTTACACATCTGGATGCCTTTCCCAATATTTCTCTTCAAGTATCGTTGATGCTGCTTTTCGTATTGATTACTTTTACTTTGCTTTCTCCTTTGCTTAAATATTGCACCGTATTAAATCTCTTTTTCTTTCCCGGGTCCATATTACTTCTTCAAATGGTTTCCACTCCACCTGTATCTCCTTAATTTTGGGACTCATTGTTCCATCATGCTGCAACATAACCTGTGTTAGACCTTCTGCACTAAATCCTTCCCTTCACAGGTATTTTATAACTTCAGTATTGTATTTGTTTAACTTCTACATTACTAATCTTCTGTTCTACATTTCCCCTTTGTGATCTTATTTTTGAATTGTGAAAGTTTTCCTATCTGGGTGCCTATGTCTGTATTTCTCTTCAGATATCTTGGAACTGTGTTTTTGTATTGATTAATTTCTTGGAACTGCGTTTTTGTATTGATTAGTTTCTCTTTCTTTCTACTTTACATAAATATTGCACCACATCAGATCTCTTTTTCTTTCTCATGTCCATGTTTCTTTTTTGTACCTTTCAAAAGTGCCCTATTTTGTTCTTTATATTTTTGCACTTCCTCTGTCTCTTCTTTTTCAAAGCAGCTTGAAGTTTCGTTGTCTATGTAATGTTTTTCATGGATCAATTGTATTAATGAACACAGATTTACATTTGAAGCTTTTGACTGTTTTCTCTTGTGCAGGTATTTTTCTTTCCTCTAATTTCTGTCTTAATCTTTTTGAATATCTTCTATTTGGAAATTCTGTGCTTCTTGCATAACAGTAGCAATACATCATAGGTTCATAGGTTCATAGATAGGTACTAGACTATCGGCCCAAGGGCCTATGTAAACCTAGCAAGCAAGGTATCATAGCTTACGCCACCCAAGAAAGTTATTTTCATGTGCCACTGTCCGGCAGAGACACAGAAGTGATCCCCGGGATGTATTTCCGATTTCCCATCCACTCATCAAGATTTTTCTTGAATAGTGCTAATGAAGAACTTTGCTTGACATAGATGGGTAGCTTGTTCCAGAGTATAGGAAGTCTCTGGGACAGGAATCTATCCCTCCAGTGTGTTCTGTTTATTGTGGTGACAAGGCTTAAGTCCCTAGACCGTGTAGCTTGGAGGGATTGGGATTTCTTTAGGTGTAGCACATCCAACAGCTCTGGGTTTGACATAGCTTTATATGTTAGGCAGAGATCACCTGAGAGTAGGCGATATGCTACGGAGTAAAGCTGGAGTTTTTTGAGATGGTCAGTGTAGGGCATTTGTTTGAGGCCAGTAATCCTCTTTGTGAGGTACTTCTGTGGCCTTTCCAGCTGCTGCAGATGTCTTGTGAGGTACATTCCAAAAGGGGCATTGTACTCCATAATGGGTCTAATGAGTGATGAGTAGAGGGGAACAATGACCTCTTTTTTCCTGAATGAGAACCCTTTTATGATGAGGTGTGCCATGTAGAAGGATGTCCTGACTACTGTGGCGATGAGACTGTCACTGGAGAGATTACTGTCCACCTGGGTCCCAATGTCTCTTATCACGCATTCGGTGTTAAGCAAATTGCTGCCTAAGTGGTAGTTCATGGGTATAGAGTTTTTACCAAAGGGGATAACACTGCACTTTTTGGCATTGAGCTTGAGGCCATGGCTCTGACACCAGGCATCTGTCTCAGTGAGGCCCTTCTGTAGGATGTCCACATCATTTGGGGACTTGACTATGGCTCCTAGTTTGCAGTCATCTGCGAATTTCATCAGCCAGAGGCCTTCTGTGTTAGCCTGTACTTCAGAGAAGTAGATACCAAACAGGAGAGGTCCCAGGACAGAACCCAGTGGCACTCCACTTGTCACTGCCTTGAGGTCAGATTTGGAGTCTGCAACTTTTACAGTGTGGGTTCTGTCAGTGAGCCAGTTGGCAACCCATCTTGTAACATAGGGATTTATACCTAGTTTAGTGAGTTTAGCTATAATTCCAGAATGGGGGATGGTGTTGAAAGCCTCAATAGTCCACTCTCATACTTATTTAACATTTGTTTACCATGAAAGTCTGACTTGGAACAAGCCGATTTTCAGCAGAGGTCCAGGGAGAAACACTCCAGGTGCTTGTCTTTGTAACATGGCAGGAAACCAGATCACCCAGAGGAAACTCATACAAATGCAGGGAGGAAATGTAGACTCTGCACAGAAGGCACCCCTGCTGAGAATCAAACCGGTGAACCTCTTGCTGTGAGGTAACAACACAAACTGCTGCACAACTGCACCATCAGACTTATTGCTCTTTTTAGATTTGTCAGTTTTTGTGGACTAATACATCCTTTACAAATGGAAGGGGGGGGCTGTATAGGTTTGACTATATTATAGAAAAGTGCAGAAATTGGGTCACTACACTTATAAAAGTAATCTGTAAAAAGTAAATCCATGAATTAGTCATGGACTGATTTTATTGAAAGACTAATAAGACATAATGGGGCAGTGCTCACTAAAGATGTTTGGGAAAACTTGCAGTCATTACAGTTTGTCTGGGATGTTGATTATAACAGCATCTAGCAGACTGAAGTTTTTTTTTTTGAGTTGGGGTTGGGTCCAGTTCCTTTGGAAATAAGCTGGGTCAGATTCTTAGAGACGGTAGCTGTCATTTGTCTTATGCATTCAAAAGAGACAATGACGTGGTGTATGGGCTCAGGATATTTAATGTACATAAACATGTCAGGAACTATAATTGAAACATTCATTTAAGCTAATTAATTCACTCTTTACTTCAAATACACTCTCATGTGCATCTCCATTCATGACTGCATTCACTCTGACTGACTGTACAAAATGGCACTGTTCTTGCACATGCTCAGTACTTATATGCACATGCTATCTAGTTACAGAGGCTGAATAGGAACAATACATACAATGATCTACAATAGCTCTATGTAATTGGCTTGTTATGAGACATTTTAATGATGTCTAGTAGTGTCTAGAATGGCAACTGATGTTGCTTCTAACAGGGAAGGTGATGATGCTAGAGAAATATAGACAACAACTACATGAATTTTAGTTTGTCCTGCAAGAGTAATTTGCATTATAAACTATCTTGATTCACGGAGTGAGCAGAAAATACAGACCTATAGCATTTTATGCCTAGCAAATAACCCAAGATCAGACTCAGACCCTGTACCTTATGCTTATGAGACAAAGCTCTTATGCTTATGCTTTAGAGAGGAGAGGAATGCATAAGCTAACTGTCTCCTAATACCAATGTTCATATAACCAATGAAAAGATTTATATGTGGTGAAGGGAAGGATTGGATGATCTCTGCTGGTCATGGGTTGGGCTGAATATCTCCAGCAAGCTGATTCATAAACAGGGTGTAATGTCAGTATTTCATTTTGATAATTTTACAACTGCGGTGGTGGTGCTGCGGTAATGTTGTCACCTCACAGTAAGACATTGTCCTGTTCGATTCTCAGCTAAAGGATCTTCTGTGAGGAGACATGCATGAATGGGCATACCTTCGTTGATGGTTATGCATCAGGGCTAGCAACTCGGCACGTAAAAATCTACTGCCAATCATTAGCGGACCGGAGTTCTGCTGTGGTGACCCCTAACCAGGAAAAGCCGAAAGACACAACAACAACTCAGAGAAGTGCTCAGAGAATGTTGGGTAGTTTTAAGGTTAAATGTAAGTTTCCCCATTTCAAGGGGTGCCTTGATGTATAAGTTTGACTTGAAAAGATTTATGATGATTTCATGAAGTAAAGAGTAATAATTATGCATATTTTTACAGTCATGGAAATAAACATTGCAGACAGGGTAGGAAAGAGTTGAAATGAGAAATAGCAGGGGTATTAGCAATATCAATCTTAAACTGAGCATTATTAAGATTTATAGTTACTGCTAAAGGAAACACAACTGTAACTGAGTTAAAGGGTGAGTTATATAGGAAGTCCTCTAACTAATGTCATGTTATAATAGAGAGTAAAAAATGGTAAAAAAAGTAACGTTATTGAAAGCCATGGATACCAGTTAAGTAAAGAATTTCTTGTACACCTTTTGATGTTAGTGCAAAGAAAAGAGAGTTGCAGGTAGAAGGGGTGCTGCAAACTGGGAAAGAGAATGATACTGAAAAAGGGAAATATAGTGAAGGATGTGGTGGGAGGCAGAGGAACGAAACAAGACATTAACAGGAAAGGACATACAATGAGGGAAGGAGAGTGCTGACAATAAAGGAAGTGATTGGTAGTGCACCCAAGGGAGGGTGCTGACATTACAGGAAGTGATTGGTAGTGCACCCAAGGGAGAGTGCTGACATTACAGGATGTGACTGGTGATGCACCCAAGGGAGAGTGCTGACATTACAGAAAGTGACTGGTAGTGCACCTAAGGGAGAGTGCTGACATTACAGAAAGTGACTGGTAGTGCACCCAAGGGAGAGTGCTGACATTGCAGGAAGTGATTGGTAGTGCACCTAAGGGAGAGTGCTGACATTACAGAAAGTGACTGGTAGTGCACCCAAGGGAGAGTGCTGACATTGCAGGAAGTGATTGGTAGTACACCCAAGGGAGTGTACTGACATTACAAGAAGTGATTGGTAGTGCACCTAAGGGAGAGTGCTGACATTACAGAAAGTGACTGGTAGTGCACCCAAGGTAGAATACTGACATTACAGGAAGTGACTGGTAGTGCACCCAAGGGAGAGTGCTGACCTTGCAGGAAGTGATTGGTAGTACACCCAAGGGAGTGTACTGACATTACAAGAAGTGATTGGTAGTGCACCCAAGGGAGGGTGCTGACATTACAGGAAGTGATTGGTAGTGCACCCAAGGCAGAATACTGACATTACAGGAAGTGATTGGTAGTGCACCCAACGGAGAGTGCTGACATTGCAGGAAGTGATTGGTAGTGCACCCAAGGGAGTGTACTGACATTACAAGAAGTGATTGGTAGTGCACCCAAGGGAGAGTGCTGACTTTACAGGAAGTGTCCAATAGTGCACCCAAGGGAGAATGCTGACATTGCAGGAAGTGACTGGTAGTGCACCCAAGGGAGAGTGCTGACATTGCAGGAAGTGATTGGTAGTGCACCCAAGGGAGAGTGCTGACATTACAGGAAGTGATTGGTAGTGCACCCAAGGGAGAGTGCTGACATTACAGGAAGTGATTGGTAGTGCACCCAAGGGAGTGTACTGACATTACAAGAAGTGATTGGTAGTGCACCTAAGGGAGAGTGCTGACATTACAGAAAGTGACTGGTAGTGCACCCAAGGTAGAATACTGACATTACAGGAAGTGATTGGTAGTGCACCCAAGGGAGAGTGCTGACATTGCAGGAAGTGATTGGTAGTGCACCCAAGGGAGTGTACTGACATTACAAGAAGTGATTGGTAGTGCACCCAAGGGAGAGTGCTGACTTTACAGGAAGTGTCTAATAGTGTGCCCAAGGGAGAGTGCTGACATTGCAGGAAGTTATTGGTAGTGCACCCAAGGGAGAGTGTTGACATTGCAGGAACTGATTGGTAGTGCACCAAAAGATTGTTAGGCAAGGAAAGAAAGGGAAGTGCTGGGACTGTATAAAGGTACTAATGTCAGGGGTAGGTGGAATAGGGCTAGGTTAAAGGAGTGGAGATGGTCTGCATAGCCTCCATCAACCCAAGTACATGTGCAATGGTGGTGATCCCTATCTATGCATGGACAATGCTTTAAGGCATCTGTGCCACAGTTTCAAGGCTGGGCACTGGGTTGAAAACAAGGGTTCCAAATGGTAGCTGATATTACCTGTAAAACATAATGGCACTATATTTTTGCAGGTGTTCGCTACATGCATACTGTGTATATGGGTCACTATGTTTCTACACAATGTGCTTACACTAACTGACTTGATAGCCCTGTGGGAAATCACCACAATCAAGGCTATTATGCAAGTCAGACATATGTCATATGTGGGTATTATTTGAACAACATGAGTGCCACATCTATACACACACACACACACACACACACACACACACACTGGAAATAATCCCATGCATATTGTAGAGTATCAAGCAGTTCAGTGAGTAGTAGTCTTTCCTTTTAAAGTGCCTCTGTCCCCATGAACCAGATGTACTCTTTTTTCACAACATGAGTGCAGTTAGTGGCATGTACTACATCAAGTAGCTGTGCTATGTTGTTGGAGCAAATCATAATGCTGGCTTCCTTCTTTGAACTCCTGGGGAGTCTATTATTCTATTCTGTATCCATCAGTACAATAACAGGGAACTTATTAAATACTCATGAGGTAGCTGGAAAATACTCATAATATCCCTTGTAGGTTGCTCTAACTATGATCCTAGGTGATGCACATAAAGTTGTACCCACAGGGATAGGAAAACCATAGATCCCAACACATTAAACATGAGTGAAATATATCTACCAAGTATTTGATAACATCGTAATCCACTCTACTGTAAGCCAGCATCTCTTTCTCCATCGTGATATGATAAGTCAGATGCTGTCTGTAGCCTTCTGTTCCTTAAGTCTTTGAGGATGCACAACCTGGTTAGGACTAGTGGTGGCTAATGCATGCACTGCTGCAACTGTGAACATGCCTTGAAGATGCAATGTAAGAATTCAGAGATTGTTTTTTTTTCTCTCTGAATATAGATACACTAAACAGCACTGAGCTGTTACCACTGATGTCTATGAATTATGTGTTTTCACTCCCTTTATTTAAATCACATTGTTGAATAATTTTGTTGTGCAGTGTAATTTCCACACAAACTAATTTGTCTGCACTACATGCAAGTTATTGTGCTCCTGTGTAACTAGTGTTTATGAATCTGGATTACCTGCAGGCTAAGAATGATATAATAGGTCCTTACATACTGTGCAAACTGTCTAAGAATTTCAAAAATGGTCTTGTAAAATCTTGTAGAGCAATGACAGTTTCAAAAATATTGGTCTTTTTGGAAGAGACAAAAGAAAAAACTTTACTAAGTACATTTTGTTCATTTATATGTGTATTTGAATTTTTAACTGGAGTAAAACACTGGTGTATATGGATAATTTCTCAGGCTCAGGTTAGGAGAATACAACAAATAGAAGATAAAGTTAGTTTCAAATGGATGCATAGAGATGCTATTAACATTATAAAAATAAATACAAATAATACTTTTTTGCATGATAAATTACATAACTGGTACAAATTGCAGCATAGATGGTAAATATTGAACATTTACATTTAGGTAGACAAGGAAAGGGAAGGTAGAAGGTGAAAAGTATGAATGTAAGATGACAGAAGACAGGCATGGGCAGACTTCATGGGCAGAACAATAGAGTACAGTATGAAGACAATGGGACCCTAAAGGGCAGGGTTATCCTGTGCTGCTTATTATCCAGCCAATGCAGGAAGTTTCATGGTTTAAATGTTTTAAGTTGCAGGGAAAATGCTCAGTAGGAAGAGATACTGGTATACTGATTCTCAATACATTAAGTAGACAATCTGCTTTCAACTTTCCACTGATTATAAGTTGTTGCCAAAGCACTTTCTTATTAGAGTCATACCTGTTAATATAGTTATTTGTTTAGTTATTTTCCTGATTTTATTAACTGGGTGGGAGGGATGATTCCAGGACCAGTTTCAAGCACAACTCAATTGCAATGACAGTTAAAATATTTGATTATCTCAGCTTACATTTCTTCATGTAAACGTGGTTGATACAATTGTTAGCAGGTTTAAATAAAGCATGAAACAAAGAGTAGTGCAGCATAATACAGTTTGTCCTCTAAACCGAGACAATAACTGTACCAGTATTGCCATTGCAATTGTTTATTGACACACAACCAATATTACTGTTAGCATATTACATTAAATTTGCAACCACCAACTAAACACATTTGTAGCCTTCCCCTTAACCTGGTTGGTGTAACCAAGCCATATCCTGTGACAAATGTTAAGGGTCCGGGTGCATAACCCATGCTGCCATGGACCTGGTTTCAATAACTTTGGGGACAAATATTGTGGGAAGAAATAGCCAGGGAATTGTTATGGCTAGGCTTGTATAGGCCCTAGGGTCAATAGCCTAGTACTAACCTATGAACCTATGAACCTGATGGCAGGTCAAACACCACTTGCCTTGGTCAGGGCTTAAATCTGACGAACATACCACCCTGGTATAGAGGCCGCTGACTACCAGTTAAAGTGCTGGTGGGGAGGGAATGCCACAAGGCAGCCTCCTGCCCTGTAAAATTTTTCAAGGGAGGGAGAGGTGGGATCCATTGAGCCACTGCTTGGAAATTGATAAAAACAACCACACTCACCTCAGTATAACTGGAGTCCAGTCATCCCACTATTTCTCAGCTTGCAGACAGGGAGGATTACAGATACACCTTCCTTACACTTCTTTAAGGAATATTTACAAACAACAGTAAATTTACCAAACCCGGCCACTGGGGATACACAAGCCAGTGCATTTCTTTGTGCCGGTCCCAAGCCTGGATAAATGGGGAGGGCTGCATCAGGAAGGGCATCCTACATAAAACCTCTGCCAAATTACTTATGTAGAGAACATTTCATATTTCCATACCAGATCGGTCGAGGCCTGGTTAACAACGACCACCACCAGTACTGTTAGCCAACAGGGTGCTGGCAGAAATTGGGCTACTATTGGCCAAAGGAGAAGAGGAGGGGGAAGGCATGCCCAAAGGCAGGAAAAGAGGAGGAAGGCTAGGGGTGTAGTAGTGAGGGTAGGAACTTTGAATGTTGGCAGTATGACTGGTATAGGGAGACAGCTAGCTGATATGATGGAGAGAAGGAAGGTTGATATATTGTGTGTGCAAGAGACCAGATGGAAGGGAAGTAAGGCAAGGTGTATAGGAGGCGGGTTCAAATTGCTCTATCATGGTGTGGATGGCAGGAGAAATGGGGTAGGGGTTATCCTAAAGGAACAGTATGCCAAGAGTGTTTTGGAGGTGAAGACAGTATCTGATAGACTGATGTTTATGAAGCTTGAAATTGATGGTGTAATGATGAATGTTGTTAGTGCATATGCTTCACAAGTTGGGTGTGCGATGGATGAGAAACAAAAATTTTGGAGTGAGTTGGATGAAGTAGTGGTGAGTGTACCCAAGGGTGAGAGACTAGTGATTGGAGTGGACCTCAATGGGCATGTTGGCGAAGTGAACAGAGGGGATGAGGAAGTGATGGGCAGGTATGGTGTTAAGGAGAGGAATTCAGAAGGTTAGATGATTGTGGATTTTGCAAAAAGGATGGACATGGCTATGGTGAATACATATTTTGAGAAGAGGGAGGAGCATAGGGTGACATACAAGAGTGGAGGAAGATGCACACAGGTGGATTATATCCTATGTAGGAGGGCTAGCCTGAATGAGATTGGAGACTGTAAAGTGGTGACAGGGGAAAGTGTAGTTAAGCAGCATACAATGGTGTTATGTAGGATGACGTTGGTGATCAAGAAAATGAGGAGGAGTGTGAAAGCAGTGCCAAGAATTAAATGGAGGAAGTTAAAAAAGGGTGATTGTGAGGTGGAATTCAGGGAAGAGTTAAGACAGGCACTGGGAGGCAGTGAAGAGTTACCAAATAGCTGGGTAACTACAACAGAGCTAGTAAGGGAGACTGCTAGAAAGGTGCTTGGTGTGACATCTGGACAGAGGAAGGAGGACAAGGAGACCTGGTGGTGGAATGAGGAAGCACAGGAGAGTATACAGAGGAAGAGGCTGGCGAAGAAGAAGTGGGATTGTCAAAGAGATGAAGAAAGTAGACATGAGTATAAAGAGATGAGACGCATGGCAAAGAGAGAGGTGGCAATGGCTAAGGATAAGGCATATGGAGAGTTGTATGAGAGTATGGACACTAAAGAGGGAGAAAAGGAACTGTACCAATTGGCTAGACAGAGGGACAGAGCTGGGAAAGATGTGCAGCAGGTAAGGGTGATAAAGGATAGTCAGGGAAACATACAAGCGAGGAGAGTGTGTTGAGTAGATGGAAAGGGTACCTTGAAGGGCTGATGAATGAAGAGAATGAGAGAGAGAGAAGGTTGGATGATGTGGGGATAGTGAATCAGGAAGTGCAACATATTAGCAAGGAGGAAGTAAGGACAGCTATGAAGAGGATGAAGAATGAAAAGGCTGTTGGCGCACATACCATTGGAAGCATGGAGGTGCTTAGGTGAAATGGCAGGGGAATTTTTATCCAGATTGTTTAATGACATTTTGGAAAGGCAGAGGATGCCTGAGGAGTGGAGAAAAAGTGTTTTGGTACCTATCTTTAAGAATAAGGTTCATGTGCAGAGCTGCAGTAACTACAGAGGGATAAAATTGGTCAGTCACAGCTTGAAGCTATGGGAAAGAGTAATGGAAGCTAGGTTAAGAAGGGAGGTGATGATTAGTGATCAGCAGTATGGTTTAATTCCAAGAAAGAGCACTACAGATGCAATATTTGCTCTGAGAGTGTTGTTGGAGAAATACAGAGAAGGTCAGAAGGACTTGCATTGTGTCTTTGTGGACTTAGAGAAAGCATATGACAGGGTGCCTAGAGAGGAGTTGTGGCATTGTATGAGAAAGTCGGGAGTGGCAGAGAAGTATGTAAGAGTGGTACAGGATATGTACAAGGGTAGTGTGACATTGGTGAGGACTGCGGTGGAAGTAACAGATACATTTAAGGTGGAGGTGGGATTACATCAAGGATCAGCTCTAGGTTGACAGATGAGATCAGACAGGCGGCCCCGTGGACTATGATGTTTTCAGATGACATTGTGATATGTAGTGAGAGTAGGGACCAGGTTGAGGAGACCCTGGAGAGGTGGAAATATGCTTTAAAGAGGAGAGGAATGAAGGTCAGCAGGGCTAAAACAGAATATATGTGTGTAAATGTGAGGGAGAATAGAGGAATGGTGAGGATGCAGGGAGTAGAGTTGGTAAAGGTGGATGAGTTTAAGTACTTGGAATCAACAGTTCATAGTAATGGTGAGTGTGGAAGAGAGGTGAAGAAGAGAGTACAGTCATGGTGGAATGGGTGGCGAAGAGTGCCAGGAGTGATTTGTGACATACGGGTACCAGTAAGAGTGAAAGGGAAGGTCTACAAGAGGGTAGTGAGACCAGCTATGTTATATGGGTTGGAGACAGTGGCATTGACGGAAAGGCAGGAGTCAGAGCTGGATGTGGCAGAGTGAAAGATGTTAAGATTTGCACTGGGTTTGACTAGGATGGACAGGATTAGGAATCAGTATATTAGAGGGCCAGCTCAAGTTGGACAATTTGGAGACAAAGCAAGAGAGGCGAGATTGCACTGGTTTGGACATGTGTTGAGGAGGGATGCTGGGTATATTGGGAAAAGGATTCTAAGGATGAAGCTGCCAGGTAAGAGGAAAAGAGGAAGGCCTAAGATAAGGTTTATGGATGTGGTGAGGGAGGACATGCAGGCGGTTCGTGTGAAAGAGCATGATGCAGAGGACAGAAAGAAATGGAAACAGATGATCCGCTGTGGCAACCCCTAACAGGAACAGCCGAAAGAAGATGATGATGATGATGATGATGATGATGATGAAGAACAGTAAACTTACAAGCCATGCAACATTCCCAGGTCTCAGCATGCATCAGCCAGAGACAGTTCATGTAGTACAAATGCACCATTCCCAGGTACCAACATGCCTCCGTCAAGCAAATGTCATGCAGCATTCCCATCTACCAGCACAACTAAGTCAACCAGTGACTGAGCACACAGTGCAAGCAGCAATAAATACCCTCTTTCATTTAGATCCATACTACTTTCTTGTATGGTCACCATTACTAGCACCCTGTGGAACAAACTTGATTACAAAACACTACCATATTATAGTGAGTAATTTCCCTAGCTGGCCCATATAATAACACTGTCACAATTTGCTTAATTTCTGACTCTGTGTTTAGGCTTCTTCATTTGGTCCAACCCTTTTAACAATGAATCCAGGATGGAAAACTCTTAAGTCATTCCATTCTCCTCCTTTTCCTCACTGATCCCATGTTTCTTCTAGGTTGGGGGGAGGTGAAGCAATTAAAAGTGAGCAGTGTTTATGCTGAACAAATTGCCTTTAACAGTAGCCATTCTTGGTGATGGGAGACTCGCATGACACAGTATATTATTTGATTTCATTGTTTTGCCCTTTGTTGTTTGATATGGAATAATTGGAGCTGTGTAATCTCTCTTCATTTGGTATACAGATGACCTTACAGGTTTCAGACAGTCCACTCTGACTTGCTGACTGTTTCATCCTAGTGTTCATTTTGGTGGTGTAATTGTCCAGTCAGTTAAACGTCCCACTCCTTGACTTGACTGTTTCATCCTAGTGTTCATTTCGGTGGTGTAATTGTCTGGTCAGGTTAAGCATCCCACTCCTTGATTCCTCAATGCTAAACTACTAACCATTGATTTGGAAAGAAAACAAGGCTTGAATTTTGATTTGTGATAACAACTCTGATGCTTATAGTGAAATTAGATGGGCTTCGCACATTTCTATATGAGGGACCCAGTTTTCTAATGTTGAAATCCATTAAATGAACTCGAAAATGTATTAATAAATTACTAGTTTGTATCCTGGGCTGCTCATGTGAGTAAGCACCTCTAGTAGGAACAGGAACAGCCTTTGGTCAACTGGTGCCCTAGGAAAAAAAGGGCTCCACGGCACCCCCCACCACACCACCTGGTGCCCCCATCCTGGTCTACCTACACCAAATAAATACTGGAAAAGTGCCCCTACTAGAGCGGCCCACTAGGCGGCTGCCTAGTTGGCTTATGCCTAAGGCCGGCTATGAGTAGGAGTATTAATGTTTGCATTACGATGCCCAGATTCTTTCAGCTACACACTGCATAATTTTTATCCCTCACTTCTGGTAAGCTGATCAGTCTAAATTATTCTGTCTGGAATGGTTCTCATTATCACTGGCTTTGGTTTATGTTTTTCTTTTAGTATGACTTATTCTGAAATTATGTTAGGACTGTACATTTATTTATTTACCAGAAGAAAAGAAGAAAATTCAATTTAACAAATAACCACTACAAGACAAAGTTGATTAACCATACCAGTATACAACAACACAAACAAAAACTACCAAACACACACATGCACACACAAACACTATCTATCTATCTATCTATCTATCTATCTATCTATCTATCTATCTATCTATCTATCTATCTATCTATCTATCTATCTATCTATCTATCTATCTATCTATCTATCTATCTATCTATCTATCTATCTATCTATCTATCTATCTATCTATCTATCTAATCTATCTCTGTCTGTAAAGGGGAATGCTTAAGTCCCTGTACAGATTTGCTTTTTAAGGCCTAAATGAGGAATAAAAATATTGAAAAATACTTCTTTCATTCAATCATATTTAGACCCTTGTGCTTCCATGAAATAAATTTATATAAAGCAGTCAAAAAAGTGCACTCCACATAATAGGAAGACTGGTCCAAGCTCTGTATAATATATTTACGTGTAATGAAAATCCTTACTCAACCTCAAGATGTGAGATATAACCCATATCCCTGCTTAGGAAAAGCTAGTAACTAAAAGTGTGTGCATCCAAGGGTTGTGTGAGAGGAACTCAGAGTGTCCAACAAACAGTGTCAATAACACTGGCTTAGATTGACTGAAGCTTGTCACAAAACCAAATCATGAGCAGATAAATCCAATTCTGATGCTCCATACCTCTAAAACCCCCTGCCCCCTCTTTCCAGGCTTTGTTTGAAAAACATTGGTGGGGGGGACTGCCACTGATGCAAACAGTTAAAATAGTTATTTGTATTTATTTAAACAATAAAAAATTGCTGAACCAACTCAAGGCAGAACAAATACATCCAAAAATCAGTCCAAAAGCATTTAAACGTTTATTGTGTGAGCACTTTCACAGTTCCTTAAAACTGCTTCATCAGACTGATCTGAGGTCTGATGAAGCAGTTTTAAGGAACTGTGAAAGCTGTGTGGCCCAGGCAGGTATGACTCTAGCCCTTAGCAGCATCCTACCATTGCCCAGAATAATACTGCAGTACAAGCAGAAAATGATTGACTTCAACAATTGGCTAAGTTTCTGGTGTCATTCTAAGGGGATCCAGTATCTGTCTGCTTGGGATGACATGACTGACAGACCTTGATGTTTTGCCAGAGATGGCCTGCATCTGTCACCCCTGGGTTTCCTGATACTGGCTAAGACTCTTGCCACCCCTATAGTGCCTTATTTAGGCGATGTTACAAAGACCAAATTACCACCATAACAGCTATAAATAAATGCAATCTGAGGGTCATGCTGATCTACACTATAAGTCTAAATCTCAAGATGCGCTTACTCGAAGCACTCCTCAGAATGGAGAACACTGACATTTGTGCTGTAACAAAGACCTGGTTTAAAGCAGCAGAAAGCACCCCTGTGCTACCAGGCTATAACTCATTCCACACCTTTCGGCCCCAGAAAATGGACCGAAGCTCCAAAGGCAGTGGTGTCTTCATATTCATAAAGGATATACACATCTCCAGATTAGTAGCCCAGTATAACACATCTGAGATACTTCAGGTAAAACTAACATTGGGTAAGACAGTGATTCAGGTCGTAGCCTGCTATAGGTCCCCAACCATGTCCCAAGACTCTCTCTCCACGTTCCTTAAGCACCCTGGAAACTATTAGGGTCCAACCCAACACTCCCATACTAGGTGACTACTCATGCACCAATACACTGGCCCAACACTTTCTGGAATTCATCAATTCCAATGCCCTGGACCAGCTCATTCTTACCCCCACTAGTGGAAGCAACATCCTTAACCTGGTTATTACTAACATGGGCAACTGTTGTTGTACACCAATAGTCAATTCCTCCCTGGTTAGATCTGACTACAAACTAATCACCATGGAAATCCACAACTCACCCATATCCCCTGCAAAGGTAACTACTATGAAAAACTTCTCCAAAGCTGACTTTGGGGTCCTAAAAATAGAGGTGACAAACTTCATGGCACCTCCGTCAATGGAAAATAGATGCATGACTGCCGAATCATACACCAGTGCACTGTACGAACGTGTACATAAATGCATGGAACTAGTCATACCCAACAGAACCAAGACACTTTCCTCCAAAAAAAAGGAAGCCAATCTGGTGGTCCCCTGCCATTAATAAATTTAACAACAGAAGGAAAAAACTGTTGCAGAAAAAGGTGAAGTCCCAAGACTGGAAAACCACCAGCCTCAACAAAAAGTTGAGATCCCTCGGCAAAACCTCTAAAGCCAGCTATGGATGCAATATTGCAGCAGACACTAAAACCAATCACAAAGCCTTCTATAGTTATATCAAAACTCTCCATGGCAATACCCAGGTTTGCTTTGAGTTACTGCACAATGGTACCTCCTATACTGAGCCAACAGATATTGCCAATATACTGGCCGACAGATTCAGTGTCAACTTTACCCCTGTCTCCCCCCCAAAAGACCAATCACAATACCGGAGGAATGCCAGGCACCCAGCATTACTCTAGCACAGGTTAAAGCTGCATTGTCCAAGACCAAGAATACAGCTTCTATGGGACCCAACAATATCCCTGGATATGTTCTACATGAACTACAAAGTGAACTGGCACCACATCTGTGTGCCCTGTTCAATCACAGCCTCACTTCAGGATTTGTCCCAACTGAATGGAGTGCTGCTACAGTCATCCCTCTCCATAAAGGGGGAGCAACTACAGGCCCTGGGAATTATCACCCCATTAGCCTGATGAGTCTGATATGTAAAGCTATGGAGCACATCATCATGGACCCAATTAACAAGTATATAAGTAATCTCCAAACTCTAGATCCCATGCAATTTGGTTTTGTGAAAGATCATGCCTGCAAAACCTGGTTGACTTCTCTGAGTCAGTCATCAGAGCTGTAGATGAGGGCAAGGCAGTTCATAGAGCCTACTTCAATCTGGCCAAAGCCTTTGATACCATTCCTCACTCAGGAATTATTGATAAACTCACCAAACTAGGCATTAATAACCTATATCACTAGGTGGGTTGCAAATTGGTTCACAGATAGAACCCACAGTGTGAAAGTAGCGGACTCCAGTGGCAGCTGGTGACTTCAAATCAAAGGCAGGCTGCAGGAGACAGCTAAATGGGCGGGGCCAACTTGAAAGGGTGTGACCAACTAGAAAGGGGTGGAGTTATGCTAAAAATTGCAAAAACTGGGACGTTATTAATTGGAAACCCTCCACGTTTTCTTACAAATTTGCCATTTTGTGGAGGGATTATTAGGAGGATAGCAACATTTTGAGCCAAAACTGGGGACAATTAAGAGGTTCGGATATACCTAATTCTATAAAGTGATTTATTTGCGCATACCTCTCAACCTCTTAACACAGGAAATCTGGACAAGGCCAAGTATATTGGGAGAACATACAAACAGAACTAAAAATTGCTCTTGTATAAACTTAGACTGTTGACAGTGGAGGTCTTGCTTTAGCATGCATTTTTCTGAAGGGTATGAAGTCTGAAACTCAATGTCTGTCATTATTTAGTGACTTCATTCCTACATGATTTGCCAAAAACCCACAAATTTTATGAGGAACAAACCAAAAATAAGAAGCAAAAATGTATTCATTCTGCAAAAATCTGGACAGTTGAGAGGTATAGTTTAGCCGGGGCTGTCTGAGTTTGCCACCCTTACCTTCCCCCCTCACAAAATCATGGTTGAATGGGGCCTCCCGCCTGCAGCTATTCCAATGTCCCATTACTTGGCTATTTTACCCCATTTACCAAAAACACTGTAATGTGCATACTGCTTTACTTCTGCAATGATTTGGATTTCATTTAAAAGTTTTATTTTACATTTTACAGCACAAACACTAACACTAATGGGCATCTGCTAAACAAAGCAATGCAGTCTCACAATAAAAATAGACTTAGCATTAAAACTTTTCTGCCCTTGAAACTCACATTCATTGAAACAGCATTGAAACCCACATTGAAAGAAAATACATCTGGCCAGTGGCAGATAAAGATTAACTCTGGGCTGTTTTCAAATCATAGGCCCCTTGCACAGGAAACATGCATGTGTTCTTTGATACACTTTCCTGATTGTGTTACATTATATTCCTTCTATAATACAGTGCAGTTGTTAGAGGGCATCTTAAATTTATTGTTTTGAACATTTTTCAGTAAACAATGAAACAAAATGCATGCACCAATAATGACAAAACTGCCCAATTCAGAGCATTTCCATCATTAAGGTCTACTCACACTTCTACAGTCCACCAGTATCAGTAAATATGCACAATCTCTGCAGAAGTAAAAGTCATCTAAATAATGCCACATTAAAGAGATCTGTAAATAAAGGAAGAGGTTGTTACTAGCAAACAATTTTATATTTCATTGTTTCATCTACAAATAAAGTGCTTGTTGCCCTTGAGAAATAAAGTTCCTATGTTACAATAAAAAAAAAAGATAAGCTAGTAATATTGCAATAGGGAATGGATGGCAAACCGATAACAGGTTCATCGTTACTAGGTATCGCTACCAAAGAGGACATTCTCAGGACTGCAGCATCTACCCCCTTTAAACGTCCAGCACAGTACCATATTAGCAATGCATCTATATACTGCAGGAGTAGAACCCCCCAGTCATCTGCATCACAAGCAAGTACACTACCTGTTGTGCTATTAACAACACAAGCTGGTTTCGCATAAGCAGCACTAAACTTCTCTTCAGGCTCTCAGCTCTTTAAAAAATCCACTCAACACTCAACTGTATCTGTCAACTTTGAACCACAAGAAATATGGAAAAAGCCAAAATTTATTGGGGGGGGGGGTCAAAAGACCCAAAACTAGGGACACATTTTAAACATTGTTTGCATAAGCTTGGAAAGTTGCTAGAATAAAATGCTGCATTACCACCATGCATTTCACTGCCAAGCCTTAAACCCAGGAGCTTGTGCACTACAGTTAGAACAACATACCACTACACCAAATCAACTGTTCCTTGAAAGACACACTGAAGACTCTCAATCTCTTAGCACAGAACAGCTAGACAAAGACAATAATGGGGGAATATAGCCCCCAAACATATTCAGTGAATTCAGTTCTCACCATAGCTGTCAACCTCTTAGCACAAAACACCTAGACAAAGCCACTATACAGCCCCCAAAATAGGGACATTTTTTAAAATATTGATAATATAAACAGAAAATTGCTAAAATAAAATGATTTGTGTTACCTTGTACTTTCTGAAGAATATGAAGTCTGAAATTCAAATCCCTGTCATTATTTAGTGCATTCAAAATCCTGAAAAACCACAGCCATTATGAGGGACAGAACAAAAATATGAGGCAAAAATTTCACAAGTGGCAGTGAGTAGGGAAGCTAAGCTGTAGCTGCCTGTTTCCAAAGACTCAGGGTTTGAGTCTAGTTCCTGCATTCACTTCTCTCTAGCCACCAGCTGTATGTAACTGGGATCACACAGACTTACTTACTTCTGCCAGAAAACAAAGAAAAACCTCTTTTCAGTTTTGACATAACAAGAAAAAAAACATCCGTTCTGCCATAACAGGAAAAAAACCTCCGTTCATGTCTGCCATAACAAAACAAAAAACTCTATTCAGGTCTGCCATAAAAAGAAGGAAACTCAACTAAATACCTCATAAATGGAGGAACCTACTTACTCCATTCCGTGTTTGCTTTCAGGTCAGGTCTGCCATAACAAGAAAAAAAAAACTCTGTTCAGGTCTGCCATAAAAAGAAGGAAACCCTTCTAGATTCCTCATAGGTTTATAGGTCAACTAGGGTGCCGCACAAAAAGGGGCACTTTCCCAGTATTTATTTGGTGTAGGTAGGCAAGGATGGGGTTACCGGGTGGTGTGTGGTGGGGGGAGCCGTGGAGCCCTTTTGCCTAGGGCACCAGTTTACCTAAGGCCACTCCTCCACAGGTTCATAGGTAGGTACTAGATTATCAGCCCAAGGGCCTGAGTAAGCCTAGCCAACAAGGTTCCCTGTCTTACCCCACCCAAGAAAGTTATTTTCCTGTGCCCCTGTCGAGCAGAGCGACAGAACTGATCCTCAGTGTGTATTTCCTATTTCCCATCCAATTATCAAGATTTTTCTTGAAAAGTGCTAATGAGGAACTTTGCTTGACATAGATGGGCAACTTGTTCCAGAGTATGGGAAGTCTCTGGGACATGAATCTATCCCTCCAGCATGTCCTGTTTATTGTGGTGACAATGTTTAGGTCCCTAGAGCATGTAGCTCAGAGGTATTGGGATTTCTTTAGGTGTAGCATGTCCAACAGCTCTGGGTTTGACATAGCTTTATATGTTAGGCAGAGATCACTTCAGAGTAGGCGATATGCTACGGAGTAAAGCTGGAGTTTTTTGAGATGATCAGTGTAGGGCATCTGTTTGAGGCCAGTAATTCTCTTTGTGAGGTACTTCTGTGGCCTTTCCAGCTGCTGCAGATGTCTTGTGAGGTACATTCCAAAAGGGGCATTGTACTTTATAATGGGTCTAATGAGTTTCGAGTAGAGGGGAACAATGACCTCTTTTTTCCTAGATAAGAACCCTTTTGTGATGACGTGTGCCACATAGAAGGATTTTCTGACTACTGTGGTGATGTGATTATCAAAGGAGAGACTACTGTCCACCTGGGTCCCCAGGTCTATTATCACACATTCGGTGTTAAGTAGACTGCCGCCTATGTGGTAGTTCATGGGCACAGAGTTTTTTATGCACTTTTTGGCAGTGAGCTTGAGGCCATGGCTCTGACACCAGGCATCTGTCTCAGTGAGGCCCTTCTGCAGGGGCTGCTCGTGCTATAGGACTGTGGGACTGCAGCTCCCCACCTGTAAAATGGATAAAATAAATTCTCCATTTCCCCCACCATAGAACATATTAAAATAAAAATTCACAGACTCCACGCATGTGTGCTTAGCTCCTGACTGCTTTGTTAGCCAGACTAGAACTCCAAACATGCATGCTCAGGCATTCCTGAGCTCCAGACTGCTCTGTTAGGCAGTCTGGATAGAGAAGACAGGAAACTCTGCCTTCCAGCCCAGAGGTCTGTGCAGTGACGACTGCACAAATCAGAAGGTCACCAGACTGCATTGCCCACAGGCTGGACCAACAGCAGGAGGCTCCAGCCACCTCAAATCTCACAGGAGACCCAACAGCATGCGTGGGCAATTATGGATGACCGATTGGACTTCAGAATTGGTATGGAGGACATAGCTGAGTACATAGACAGGTAAGGTGTTTATGGAGGATAGAGAATCTTGTGTGTGTGTGTGTGTGTGTGTAATGCCCTAGTTGCTTCATGGTGGTGGGTAGAGAATAAGGCTTGAACCTTGGGCCCAAGTGACAAGAATCTGAATTCCCTACCCACCACCGTTTGTAAAACATTTGCAGATTTTTGCCTCATATTTGTCCTGTTCCTCATAAAATCTGTGGTTTCTGTATTTTTGTTACTTAACACAGCCAGTGGTGCAGTGGAAGCAATGTTGCCTGACAGCTACGGGTCATCTGGTTTGATCCTTGGCTGGGGTGCCTTTTGTGCGGAGTCTGCATGTCCTCCCTGTGTTTGTGTTGGTTTGCTCTCATGTCCTCCATGGATATTTATCCCTATTTTTTGGACTGTATTCCCCCATTATTGGCTTCGTCCAGGTTTTTTGTGCCAAGGTTGAGAGCTATGGTGATAACTGAACTCACTGAATATGTTTGGGGGCTGTATTCCCCCATTATTGGCTTTGTTCAGGTGTTTTGTACTAAGATGTTGACAGCTGTGGTTTGAACTGAATTCACTAAATGGTAGCCATTTAAGTTTCAGTCTTCCTTTCTTTCATAAAAATAGATGATTTGGCATAGTGGTGTGTTTCTCTGGCTATTTTGCACAGGGTCCTTAGTTCAATACTTGGCAGTGAAATGTATGGTGATAATACAGCATTTTATTCTAGCAACTTTCCAACATTATACAAGCAATGTTTAAAATGTGTCCCTGTTTTTTGGGCTTTTGCCCCCCCCAAATAAATTTTGGATTTTTCCAGATTTCTTGTGCTGCAAAGTTCAGAGATACAGCTGAGTGTCGAGTAGATTTTACAAGGGGCTGAGAGCTGCAGGGGAACAAAAGTTTAATGCCGCTTATGCTGACCCTGCTTGCATTGTAAATAGCACAACAGGTAGTGTACTTGCTTTTGATACAGAAGGCTGTGGGTTCTACTCCCACAGTAGGGAGATCCATTGTTGATACTGTACTCTGTTGTAAAGAGTATGGATGCTACAGTCCTGTTTGGCGAAGATACCTAGTAACTATGAACCTGTTATCCATTTGCCATCCATTCCCTGTTGTGATATTACTAGCATTATCATTTTTTAATGAAAATAGGCAATTTATTCCTCAAGGCAACAGGCACTTTATTTGTAGATGAAACAATGACATATAAAGTTGTTTGCTAGCAGTAACCTCTTCATTAGTTAACAGATTTCTTTAATGTGGAATTATTTAGATGACTTTTACTTCTTCAGAGATCGTGCATATTTATTGATACTGGTGGACTGTAGAAGTCTGAGTAGACTTTTATGATGGAAATTATCTGAATTGGGCAGTTTTGTCATTATTGGTGCATGCATTTTGTTTCATTGTTTCATGGAAAAATATTCAAAACAATAAATTTAAAATGCCCTCTAACTACTGCAGTATATTGTACAAGGAATATAATTTAATACAGTCAAGAAGGTGTATCAAAGAGCATGTATATGTTTCGTGTTCAAGGGGCCTATGATTTGAAAACAGCCCCAAATTAACCTTTATCTGCCACTGGCAAAATGTATTTTCTTTGAATGTGGGTTTCAATGCTGTTTCAATGAATGTGAGTTTCAAGGGCAGAGAAGTTTTAATGCTAAGTCTATTTTCATTGTGAGACTGCATTGCTTTGTTTAGCAGATATCTATTAGGGTTTATGCTGTAAAATATAAAATAAAACTTTCAAATTAAATCCATATCATCGCAGAAGTAAAGCAGTATGCACATTACAGTGTTTATGGCAAATGGGGTGAAATAACCAAGGAATGGGACATTGGAATGGCTGCAGGGGGGACGCTCCATTTGACCATGATTTTGTGAGGGGAGGGAAGGGCAGCAAACTCAGACAGACCTGGCTGAACTATACCTCTCAACTGTCCAGAATTTTGCAGAATGAATAGATTGTTGCTTCTTATTTTGGTTTGTTCCTCATAAAATTTGTGGTTTTCTGCCAAATAGTTTTGGATTGAAGTCACTAATGAATGACAGACATTGAGTTTCAGACGTCATAACCTTCAAAAAAATGCATGCTAAAGCAAGACCTGTTATTCTATCAACTGTCTTTTTAGTACTGTTTGTATGTTCACCCAATATATTTGGCCTTATCCAGATTTCCTGCATTAAAATGTTGAGAGGTACGTGCAAAGAAATCGCTTTATAGAATTAGGAATATCCATAACTCTCAACTGTCTCCAATTTTGGCTCAAAATGTTGCTGTCCCCCTAATAATCCCTCTGCAAAATGGCAATTTTGGAAAAAATGTGGAGGGTTTACAATTATAAATAACTAATGATCAGAGATATAGATTACTTTTATTTCAGAAATGCATGTAGATGCTCTTATTTTGTCAGCTGCTCAAGTTAACAGTACTCATTTTAAAAAGGTGTCCCTTCTTTACAGGCTCCCAGCTGTATTGTGTGGTAATTTTATATGTTTGCATAACATATTTAGTTTGTTTTTCATAAAATTATAGTTTTCTGGCAAATTAGTAGCAAATCATTAAAGATTGAAGTTAGAAAATAATGGCAGACATTTGAGTTTCAGATTTCATACCCTTCAAAAATCCATACTAATGCAAGACCTACTACTATTCTATTATCTTTCTAAGTTTATAAGAGCAATATTTAAAAATTGTCTTTATTTTTGGGCCTGTGTCCCACTTCTATGTATAGCTTTGTCCAGATTTCTTGCTCTGAGGTTGAGAGGTATGAGTGTTAGAGCCATCACCGTCAGCCAGAGACATTTCAAACTGTGACCTACTTGTTGCACTCCACTCTGTAGTGGCTCTGGATGTGCCCAAGCAAGGCAAGGAGCAGTTATGCAGTGTAAGTGTGCACTGTATTCCCCCATCCAAGGTAGACCACAAGTATGACTGTGGCTTTTCATCTGTCCTTGATTTTGCAGAATGTTCTGGTTTTCTGTCATATGTTTATACTGTTGATTTATGCTTCTTATTATTCAGAAAATGCATGCTGTTGCAGTGCCCTGTTGCTCTGTATTAAAGTAGCAATGCTTTAATGACCATCAGGTAACCTTGTCAGAGATTGTAAGATGCAAGTAAGCTTTAATAAGCATACTGTTAAAGAATTACCAATATGGAAAGCCTTTTCATTGTTGCCATGCAGAGAATATTTACATAACTAGATCACGTATAAGCCTTAGGTATTGAAATGCATATGACAGTATTTGCAATAAAGGACAGGATTTCAGTATTTTCAGAAGCTCATTAAATTTGTTGGAGACTTGCAGTTATCTTTGCAGGCTTTACCCATAAACTAAAGAGAATGCCAATCTATCATGTGTGGTCCATAACTTGTGCAGGAATTCTTTAAGCAATTTATCTTGAGCTTGTTTCTTGTTCGCTATTCATTTTTTACTTTGATCATGTTTTCTCCATGAAACAAGTAGATAGTTGTTGTCAGGCAGCAGGTCTTTTTTGGATAAGAAACATTTTTACAAGTGGGGGTATCACAGAGATTGCTACTTTCAGCATGTTACTTGGTAATTTTATAAAGCTGAATATAAATTATAATTAGAACTGCAGTGCAAGAAGTGGTTTGAGCTGAGTGCTGCTTGTTTTTTTTTTATACTTGATTTTGACTGGCATTCCAGTAATGTATTTAAAAAGCAATTTATTTTTTCATGCCTCACAACCTTTGTGTTTCCATCTAGATATTAAGTAAGTTGTCATGTAGCCAATGCATTGAAATATTGTTTTCTTCTACACTTCATTTTGCCTTGATTGGACTCTTGTAATGACGGTTTGGCACCCAGGGCAGCGTATTTAATTAAAGTTCCAGTTGCTGTGGTTTTGAGCATAGCTCCACCCTTTTCTAGTTGGCCACACCCCTTCCCATTGACACCACCCATTCAACTGTCTCCTGCATCCCCCCCTTAATTTGAAGTCACCAGCCACCACTGCCCTTCTGTAGGATGTCCACATCATTTGGGGACTCAACTATGGCTTCTAGTTTGCAGTCATCTATGAACTTCATTAGCCAAAGGCCTTCTGTGTTAGCCTGTACTACAGAGAAGTAGATACCAAACAGGAGAAGTCCCAGGACTGAACCTTGTGGTACTCCACTTGTCACTGGTTTGAAGTCAGATTTGGAGTCTGCAACTTTTACAGTGTGAGTTCTGTCAGTGAGCCAATTGGCAACCCATCTTGAGGTGTAGGGATTTATACCTAGTTTAGTGAGTTTAGCTATAATTCCAGAGTGGGGGGTGGTGTCAAAAGCCTTGGTGAGGTCAAGATAGGCTGTGTGAACCACCTTACCCTCATCTATAGCTTTGGTGACTGCATCAAAGAAGTCGATCAGGTTCAGGAGGCATGATCTGCCTTTCAGAAGCACGAACTCGGTGGGGTCCAGAGTTTGGAGGTTACCAATGTCTTTGTTTATGAGTTCCATGATGATACGTTTCATCGCCTTACAAACCAGGCTCATCAGGCTAATAGGGTGATAGTGCCTGGGATCAGTGGTGGCTTCCCCTTTATGGATTGGGATAACTGTTGCTGTGTGCCATTCAGTGGGCACAAAGCCTGATGAGAGACTTTGATTAAACATGGTGCTTAGGTGGCGTTCATTCTGATGTTCATGTAAAATGCAGCCTGGGATGTTGTCCAGTCCCATGGATGCTGTGTTTTTGGCTTTAGAGAGTGCAGCTTTTACCTGCGTAGTTGTGATTACAGGGGGGCTGCATTCTTCCTGTATAGTTATGGGCCCTTTAGGGGCTGAGAGAGGGGTAAAGTTAGCACTGAACCTATCTGCCAGGAAGTTGGCAATATCAGTTGGTTCTGTAATTTTGCATGCCGTTGTGCTACAGCTGAGTTGTACTCAGGGCAGATCTGGGTGTTGCCATTGAGATTCTTGACATAGCTATAGAATGCTTTGTGGTTGTCCCTAGAATCAGTGGCGATTTTGTTTTTGTAGCTAGCTTTGGAGGATCTTATAAGGGATCTCAGCTTCTTAATGAAGCTGACCAGGGAACTCCTCCACTCATGGGATTTTTCTCTCTTTTGCAACAGTTTCCTCCTTCTGTTGTATAGTATGTTTATGGCAGGGGACCACCAGATTGGCTTCCTTTTTTTGGAGGATAGAGTCTTGGTTCTGTTTGGGATAGCACGATCCATGCACTTGTGTGCGTGCTTATAGAGTGCATCTGTGTAGGATTCAGCAGCCATAACTGCATTGTCCATCTATATGGGTGTCATGAAGTTCGCCACTTCTGTCTTAAGAAGCATGAAGTTGGCTTTGGAGAAATCTTTTACCATGATTTCCTTAATGGGGGGTGGGATGTCGATATCTAGGGTGATTAGCTTATGGTTGGATCTGACCAACAAGGAGTTGACTTCAGGTGTGGAACACCAGTCACTCATGTTGGTAATGACTAGGTCTAGGATATTGTTGCCCCTGGTGGGGGTGCAGATAAGTTGATCCAGGGCATTATGAATTCCAGAAAGCATTGAGTGAAGGAGTTAGTACATGAATAGTTTTCCCAGTTAATGGTGGGGTAGTTCAAATCGCCCATTATTAGGATGTTTGGTTGAACCCTAATATTTTCCAGTATATCAAGAAAAGAGGAGTGAGAATCCTGGGGCATGGTGGGGGATCTGTAACAAGCTACAATTTGGATTGCAGTTTTGCCCAGAGTTAGTTACACTTGGATAACCTTGGATGCATTATACTGAGCAACTAGCCTGGATGTGTAGATATCCTTAATGAATATGGAAATACCTCCGCCTTTGGTGTTCCGGTCCAGGTTGGGTGGCCGAAAAGTGTGGTATGAGTTATAGCCTGGTAATGCACAGGTGCTCTCTGGAGCCTTGAACCAGGTCTCAGTCACTGCACAGATATCAATGTTCTCCATTTTAAGGAGTGCCTCGAGGGAGTGCATTTTGAGATTTAGACTTGTAGCATTACCCTCAGTTTTTGCTTGCCTGTTCCTGTTATTGTGGTGAATTTGTCATTTGAACCTTGCCTAAAAAAGGCACTACAGGGGCAGCAAGAACCTTGGCCAGTATCTGGAATCCCAGGGGTGACAGGTACAGGCCATCTCTGGCAAATAAAATGGATAGAATAAAATAAAATGAATGGAAGAACCACATACTCCATTCCATACTTGCTTTCAGGTCTTCCATAAAGGAACCAGGATAGCAAATTAATTTATACAGTAAGGCTAGGATATGATTAGGATTCTGAAGTACATTTACAACAGCAATATTTAGTCAGTAAATATTATTTTATGACATTTTCTGATGATTCTCTCAGCTATATAATAAACCCACAATTGTTTAGACATTCTTAACCTTGTTATTTTTATAAATGAAAGGAGGTTTTTTAGTTTATGCTATATGGTGATGAGAGTCAGAAAAAAAAAAAAAAAAAAAAAAAAAAAACAAAAAAAAAAAAAGTTGCTGTATTTAACTTATATTGAATTCTTTATTTTCATTCCTTTTAAATTATTTTACTTTTTTTTACTTAAATAAATGTTAAAATAATTAACTGGTAGGTAAAGCAACCTACTTTTTTTAAAATAATGTCTGGTCTTGTGCTAAATTCTCTTTTTCTTTTTGGCCTCTGCATAAGACCCACCCCACTGTCATGAATTATGACTCATCAAGATTCAGAAAGATGCTGCTGGCTGTAGTTATTAAGCAGCCTAAATGGACCGGGACCGAGTTCTACAAAAAAAAATATGATACAATGACATGTTAACAACAATGAAATACCTCCATTTATGGCTAATCTGAATGCCTCTGAATGGCCTGTAACTCACCGCAAGTGCAAGATTGCACTTTCCAATGGTTTAATATCAAAATCTTGAATTGAGATGCATGCAGATGGAAAATTCTAAACACAGATGTTCAAATTTTCATCTGGCTGAGCATCTCAATGTTAGATATATAGTAAGCAGTGTGTGTGTGGGGGGGGGGGGGGGGTTGCCTGCCAAAACGTGATGTTAGGTAGATTGAAGACTTCAAAGCAGGTATTAAAATTCCCAACAATAATCATTCAATAATCTTACATATGAGCTATTCAAACCTGCTTCACCATGAACCACCACTTACCTACAGAGTACTTACTGAGCCCATCATACCTTTCCAGCACCAGACCAGCAAAACAAGAATGAGACACATTCAATGCCCTTCTGCTTTTCATATCCATCTTGCCATTTATTCTTCCTTTTGAGTGTGTTCACTGTTGTTGAAAGTCCTGTGTGTCACACACCGCAGCCATCATATTTGTCATCCACTTTGTGACTAGAGGACCAAATTGTCCATTAAAGAGGTCAGGGTGACCAACAGTTGTTTAATTGCAGAAATTTCCACGGAGGCATCACTTCTCATAGTGATCATCTTGGGACAAATCATTCCACTCTGCATGTTGCAATCCAAATAATGCAGAAAAAAAAATACTTGTGGCAATTACAAACTACACTCAAAACTCCAGGTAACAACTTAAACAGGAAAAATTATGTTTACAATTATCCATCACAAATAAAACTCATTATTATTATTTATTTATTTATTGCATTTGTTTACCGGGAAAGTTCACTGGGCCTAAATGAGCGGGTCTATATTACGTGATCAAAACCTTAAATTATCGAACACCTAAAGGTCGATCACAAAATATCGAACCCTTAACATTGAAAATGGACATTTCCACATAGGGAAACAATGCCTTTGGCCAAATAAAAAAAAGTTTTAAACAGAAATCCTGATCACACCCCCCTAATTAAATATACCAACTGATTGCTCTACAGCGGAGAAAGAACAAAATCTGTGTAATGGTCAAACAACTCATTTCCCTGTGTGGAAACGGCCATTTGAAATTTTCAGCCTTCAACATTTAGTGATCGACCTTTAGATGTTCGATAACCTAAGGTTTCGATCACATAATAGAGAACCTAAATGAGCCCATTTTCAGTGGAGGCCTGGGGAGAAAAGCTCCACATTAATTACATACAAAGAAATGTTAACATACAAAAACAAAGTATGTCAAGAGGTAGTAGTACAATCAATAAAATAAGAACAACAGTGATATTGCTTGCAATAATGGTATATGTATAGAAGCAAAAGTAGAATACATTCAAATAACACATAAGTATAATTGTAAATGCATATTTTTTTATTTTATTTCATTATTACTCAGTCTAGGGAACTAAACTGTTTTGCAACATCAACAGAATGGTTTGAAGGGACGGGTATATCTCACAGAGGATATCACTGCTGTGGGATAGACTCCCTATCCTATATACAACAAAGGTCATCCTTGTTTATATACAAGCACAACTTGGATTTATGGATGGGAAAGATAAAATCTACTCCCTGGACTGTCCCTGTAGTATAATGGATAGAGGCAGCTCCTAATGCTTTATTCCATACATGGCTCCCCTCAAATTATCTATAGTATGATCCCAGTTATTTTCATTAGGGGTAATCTCTAACAAAATAGGGTAGGTTAGGGTAGGTTATTTCCAGCACAAAATGGAAAATTGTCTAGGTTTAAAATGGGCTGCTAGGGCAACTAGCCTAGTACATTCCTATAAGCCTATGAAAAAGTCACATTAGAGGCTTAATATGCATATCTCCAGAAATGTTTGACACTAAGCATGTAAGGGAAGAGCTTGCAATTATAACACCCACTCCATGCATGTGCCCAGGCAGAAACACTTTATAATCTCGAAATACTGAAATGTCGAATTTCAGTATCTCAAGACTATAAAGTCAAAGTTTTGAAATAGCGAAAGTGCATAATCGCAATTTCAAATATCTTGAATTTGCGGTTATGGCTTTACACTACGTAATGTCCGGGGTTGTATGTGGATGGTGTGCTGTGCTGTGTGTGGATGTAAGTGTAATGTAAGGTGAGTGAGTGTTTGTAAGGGTTTTGGGTGGGAGTTTGAGTGTATGTGAGTGTGCTGATATGTGTGATGTGTGTGTGTGTGTGTGTGTGTGTGTGTGTGTGTGTGTGTGTGTGTGTGTGTGTGTGTGTGTGTGTGTGTGTGTGTGTGTGTGTGTGTGTGTGTGTGTGAGTTTGCTTTTGTTTTCTGTTTGTGTAATCTTGGAGTTAGCATATATATATATATATATATATATATATATATATATATATATATGTAGGGGTGTGTGGGGGGTGCAGCCCCAAATGGTGGTGTAGGGGCTTGCACCTCTGCTTATTTGTGATTTAGGTTTGTGGATGTGTGTTGTTTTGATTGTTTATTTTGTGGTGTGTGTGTGTGTTTTGATATATGTGTGGTTTGTGTGTTTTCTGTGTCTTTGGTGTTTTAAATTTTGCAGTTTTGGGCTTCGCGGTTTTGGGTTTTTGGTGTTGTGTGGATTCAATTTCATGGTCTCAAAAAAACTGAAATTCAAGATTTCAGTCTTTCGAGATTATGAAGTGAATCCGCCCAGGCATATCCCTTAGGACTGTACATTTTTTCCATTGTCCATTTCTTGGGGCCACTGATTTTTTTTTTTTTTCTGTATTTTTAGTTCCACATACTTATTGTATTTATTTTAATTTGTTGTTATTTATTTATTAACTTTTTGCAGCACATTATGTTCCTCACACTGATTACTTAAATCTTTAGCATTTGTGCCATCACTTTCTCTACTGAGCATTTCCCTTTGATTTGCAACAAACCATTTTATTTTTTGTGCCATTTAGAACTTGTTTGCACAAGGATAGCAGAGATCTGAGATTGTATGAAATTCCATTACCTTGCAGCTGCTGATCCAAGCTGGTCAACATATTTTCAACACCGGAAGGACGTGAAATGTATTAATGCAAACAATATTACTAAGTTATATATCTAGCTGATTCAGTATAATTATATTAGCACAATGTTTTAGTAATATGTAGGACCATATTTCAGATGAAAATTTGCATTATTTCAATTAAAATAATGAAATGTTGCCCCAGAACAATGCAGAGTCATGGAAAATAGCAAGAAAAATCTACATATTCCCAGACAAACTCTAGAGAGATACAAATCAATTCTATTATAATAACATCTTTTTTGCTGCAAAACACTTTGGACTGTCCCTAAACAAGAATCATGAATGATCCCTGGTGGTGATATTGCTATAAAACCAAACCATAAATACTGTAACACCAAGATTTCCTGTTAAGATCAAATGAAACAGGTTGTGAACTTCAAGGCAAAACCTTCCATTGCAGTAATGATATAACCAACTTCTGATATTTTAGAAAGTAGCAACCTGCCCAAAACAGTGATACTTTAAAAGTGATTGCATTCAAGGTTTGAGGTCTGTGTGTGTGTTTGTGTGTGTGTGTGTGTGTGTGTGTGTGTGTGTGTGTGTGTGTGTGTGTGTGTGTGTGTGTGTGTGTGTGTAGAGTGTGTCTGCCTATAGGAGCTTACTAGGCTAATGGCCCTGGGGCCCTCAGAAGCTTAGCCAAGAGTTTAACCTAAGAAAGAAACCTCAATCAGCATCTGTCACCTCTGTCAGTGAGGGAAACAGGTGGAACCTCTGGGACAAATTTGTGGTTTCCCATCCACTCATCAAGGTTGTGCTTGAAGAGAGCCAGCTACGTACTTTGTTTGACATGTACGGGGAGTCTTTTCCAGAGACTGGGCAGCCTCTGGGAGACAAACCTTTCTCTCCAGCAGTTTTGTTAATGTCACATATTAGATTTTGGCCTTTTGATTGGGTAATGAGCAATATGGAGCATCTCTAGTAGAGCAGGGTCTGAGATTGCTTGTAGGTGAGACACAGATCACCTCTGAGCAATCTGTATGATTGTACAATGCTGAGTAGAGTGATACTGATTTGAGCCTGTCCACATAGAACAGGTGTTGGAGGTCATAGATTCTCTTTGTGAGGTATTTCTGTGGCCTTTCCAGTTGGTGCAGGTGTTTGGAGAGGTGGATACCAAATGGGCCATTGTACTCAATTGTTGGCCTAATGAAGGAGGAGTACAGAGAGGTAATAACCTCCTTTTTTCTGGATGCAATCCCTTTACTTATGAGATGAACCAAGTAAAAAGCTTTTCTGACCACTGCCGCTACATGACGGTTGAATGTGACATTGTTGTCAACCTGTATACCCAGTTCTCTTACCACAGGTTGTATGCTTAGGGGGTTTGTGTTGATGTGGTAATATGTAAGTGCCGTGTATTTGCTGAATGGTATGATGTTGCATTTTGTTTGTGTTTAAATTAAGGCTATGACTTTGACACTAGTCATTTGTTGCTGTGAGACCCTCTTGTAGTATGTTAACATCATTTACAGTCATCTGCAAACTTGGACAGCCACAGGCCTTTTGTCTTTGCCTGGACCTCTGTGAAGTAGATGCCAAACAGTAGGGGCCCCAGGGCAGATCTCTGGGGAACACCACTAATGGTAGGTATGCTGGCAGAGGTGGAGGCATCTATTTTGACCTTGTGGGTCCTATTGCTGAGCCAATTGGCCACCCACCTGATGAGACAGGGATTAGCACCAAGTTGTGTTAGCATTTCACTTATCACAAGTAACTATAAAACAAATCTTTTATTCCACAAAATGTCAATACGAAGCGCTTTTAGTTAAGCTAGATAGCAAAACTTCTTCAGATAAAAAACCTTGCTTAACTAATGTTTAAAATACATCATATGACTACTTTGTTCATTAAAACACATTCAGTATTCATTAGCAAGTCATTGAATTTAAACATACAGTACATTGTTTTAAAAACAAGAGACTTATAACTAGAACCAAAACTAAAAAAGTCAGAAACTTAAAAATACTTCAGATTCCCAACAAAAGGTCTTTTTCTCTTTCATTTGTTTTTTATATTTATTTGGTATTTAAATTCATACTAACCCAGCCACTGGGGATGCGCAAGCCAGTGCATTTCTTTGTGTCAGTGGGAAGGGTTGTGTCAGGAACAACAGTACAGAAATACATAAAAAAATACATTGCGCAGACAGTACATCATACATACATACAATGCGCAAGGTATGGGGTGCAACAAATCTGCCTGCTACCATGTGGTACACCAACAAGAAGGGGGAACAGAGGGTAAAGGCAGAAATGAGCTAAAGAGGGGGAAGTGGAGAAAAGAGGCAAAGGGTAGGGTGAAATTGGGCTACTGGTGGAAGCTAGGGACTTGAGGAAGGCATGGGTAAGAACTTGGTATGTTGAGGTATGACTATGATGGAGAGAGTGTGTATGTGGAAGGTATGTCAAGAGAGAGCAGTGAGCCAGATGCAAAGGAAGAGTGTCAAGGGAAGTTGAAATGAGAGAGAGGAGTTGGGAGGAGCAAGGCATGGTGTGATGGAAGGAGAAATGGCATGGAAGCATATCCTGAAGGAGGTATGTAAGAAAAGAGTAGGTGAATGGTGTGTGTATATGAACTATGTTTTTGATGCGAAAAGAAGCTGGGTGTGTGATGTGATATGCAATAGAAAATTATGCTCGGATGAGCAAAAGTTTGGTGGTGAATTGGATGAAGTGTGTGTGAGTTGATGGTGAGGTGAAAGACTGACTGTGGAGTGGAAGGTGGATGGTGCAGTTGGTGGTGGTGGGTAGGTGAGAGGTGGGGGGTGATGGGAGGGAGGGGTGGATAAGGGGGTGTGTGTGAAAAAGAAAGAGAGAAGGTTGTTGATGTGAAATTGGTTGAAAGAGGAGGAGAGGAGGGTATTATTTTGTGGAGGGGAGCATTGAGTGACACAAACAAGTGGAGCAAGAAGACACATAGGTGAGTGATATCTTATGTAGAAGTCTAGAAAGGCAGTCTATGAGGAGCCTGTAGGCAGAAATATGGGAAAGTGTAGTTAGGCAGCATTATTGGTCTGGTAGTGGATGACATGGTCATTTGAGGAGGAAGAGGAGATGAAGTGTGAGGGTGAAAAAGAGGGGCAAAATGGAAAAGGTGAAAAAAGGAAAAGTGTGGTGAGTGAGGCAGAAGGAGTAAGTAAAGACAGGCACTGGGTGGCAGTGACTAGTTTAAAGTACAAAGACATCAGTAAGAGAGAGCTTGGTGTGACATCTGGGTGACATCTGAAGAGGAAGGAGGACAAGTGGTGGGAAGGGTGAAATGGAGAAGTACAAAAGAGTATACAGAGAAAGAGGAGAAAGAAGAAGAAGAAAAGAGAGAAAGAAGTGAAAGAAGAAAGTAAACAAGAAAGTATAAGGAGCATGGCAAATGGAGAGGTGAGCAAAGGAGCAGGCAAAGGCTATGAAGAGCTGGTATAAAGGTTGGACAGAAAGGAAGGAGAAAAGGACCTGTACCGATTAATTGGCCAGAGAGAGAGAGAGCTAAAAAGATGTGCAGCAGGTAAGGGTGTGATAAAGGATAATGGGGAAACATACTCACAAAGAGGGAGAGTGTGTTGAGCAGATGGAAAAGAGTACTTGAGGGGTTGATGAATGAAGAGAATAAGAGGGAGAGAAGGTTGGATGATGTGGGGGGAGTGAATCATGAAGTGCAGTGGTGATTAGCAAGGGAAAAGGATAGATAGGAAGAAGAGGATGAGAAGCGGAAAGGCTGTTGGTCCCGATGACATACCTGTGGAAGCATGGAGGTGTTTAGGTGAAATGGCAGTGGAGTTTTTAACTAGATTGTTGAATGAAATCTTGGAAAGTGAGATGATGCCTGAGGAAATGAGAAAAAAAGTTTTTTAACGATTTTTTAAGAATAAGGGTGATGTGCAGAGCTGTAGTAACTACAGAGGATTCAATTGATCAGTCACACATGAATTATGGGAAAAAGTTGTGGAAGCGGTTAAGAAAGGAGGTGATGATTAGTGATCAGCAGTATGGTTTCATGACAGGAAAGAGCACTCACAGATGATATGTTTGCTCTGAGAGTGTTGATGAAGAAGTACAGAGAAGGTCAGAAGGAGTTGCAATGTGTTTGTGGATTTAGAGAAAGCATATGACAGGGTGCCTAGAGGGAGGAGTTTGGTGTATGTATGAGAAGTCGGAGTGTACAAAAAGTATCTAAGAGCGGTACAGGATATCGAGGGTAGTGTAGGTAGTGTGACAGTGGTGAGGTCTACGGTGGGAGTGATGGATGTGTTTAAGGTGGAGGTGGGATTACATCAAGGATCAGCTCTGAGCCCTTTCTTATTTGCCATGGTGATGGACAAGTTGACAGATGAGATCAGACAGGAGTCCCCGTGGACTATGATGTTTGCAGATGACATTGTGATCTGTAGTGAGAGTAGGGAACAGGTGGAGGAGACCCTGGAGAGGTGGAGATATGCTCTAGAGAGAAGAGGAATGAAGGTCAGCAGGGCTAAGACAGAATATATGTGTGTGAATGAGAGGGAGGGTAGAGGAATGGTGAGGATGCAGGGAGTAGAGGTGGGGAAGGTGGATGAGTTTAAGTACTTGGGATCAACAGTTCAGAGTAATAGTGAGTGTGGAAGAGAGGTGAAGAAGAGAGTACAGGCAGGATGGAGTGGGTGGAGAAGAGTGTCAGGAGTGATTTGTGACAGATGAGTACCAGTAAGAGTGAAAGGGAAGGTCTACAAGAGGGTAGTGAGACCAGCTATGTTATATGGGTTGGAGACAGTGGCATTGACAGAAAGGCAGGAGTCAGAGCTTGACATGGCAGAGCTGAAGATGTTAAGATTTGCACTGGGTGTGACGAAGATGGACAGGATTAGGAATAAGTATATTAGAGGGTTAGCCCAGGTTGGAAGGTTTGAAGACAAAGCCAGAGAGGCAAGATTATGTTGGTTTGGGCATGTGCTGAGGAGGGATGCAGAGTATATTGGGAAAAAGATGCTAAGGATGAAGCTACCAGGTAAGAGGAAAAGAGAAAGGCCTAAGATAATGTTTATGGATGTGGTGAGAGAGGACATGCAGGTGGTTGGTATGACAGAGCAAGATGCAGAGGACAAGAAGAAATGGAAACAGTTGATCTACTGTGGCGACCCCTAATGGGAGCAGCTGAAAGAAGAAGAAGATATTTAAATTCATACTAAAAAATATCTATGTGTGTAGAAAGGAAATGTATTTGAAAAATGTTTGTTTGTAGATATATATATATATATATATATATATATATATATATATATATATATATATATATATATACGCTTATTATCTTATTAGGTTTTTTTTAAAAATGCCTGTGATAGAACAGATTCATTCAAGCAAGCCTGGGTACTGACAGGCATTTCAAGTATAAGTTGCCATAAATAGTTCTGTCTTTTCTTCAAGTAAGAGCACTGTGGTCCTCTTATATCTGTCTGGACTTGGTCAATGACTTTAAACTTGAATTTGTGATCTGGAAACTCACTGCAACATTTGGCTAGTGCATTGTCAAGTTTCTTCCTTCCTATATTGTAAATATGTTCGTAAAACCTCTCTTTAAACTTACGGTCGGTTTTGCTGACATAAAATGCTGGACACAATTGGCATGATGCTAAATAGACTATAGATTTAGAGTTACAGTTAAACCTTTGGTGTAACCAATAGGTTTTGTCTCTCACATAAAATCTACATCCTGTTTCAATGTATTTACATTGATTACATGCTTCACACCTCAAAATCCCTGGGTTTCTAGTAGGAATTGGTCTAATTGATTCAAAATGTTTTTAAGATTCCTACCATTTTGAAAGTCACCACAGAGTGGTCACCTAGTTTACCTCCCATATCCTGTTCTGCTGTTAATAACACCAGTTTTTCTTAATAAATGCTTATTAATTCACCTGAGTCATGACAAAATGTTGTTATAAAACTCAGGGTATATGATGTGACATGTCTAGTTAAACTTCTGGGTGGGTATTCCTCAGGTACTCTGAAAAACTATCTCCACCTACCTCACTAGATTCAGTGCCATCTAAAATTGGTTTGTAAATGGTGTAATGCAGGACAGAGTATGAGTATGTCCTCTTCCTGTATATCCGGGCCATATATCTCTGCTTATGTAGGTCTTTTGTTAACTCAATGTCCAGGTAGGATATGATAGTCTCCTGCAATGTGCTTGTAAATTTAAGTAGTGGTGTTGTATAATTAAAATAGTTAACTAAGTTTATAGCTGTGTTTCTATCCCATTTGCATTACACCAGTTCACACCCTCAACACCAAAATAAATCAGTTGTGAAAGGACAACTAGTCCGGGCAGCAAGGATGGTGACAGAGGATTCCCATTTTGAAGAGGAGTGTGAGACCCTTAGGTCTCTGTTCACACATAGGAGGTATCCAACACAACTACTATCTTAACTGATCCTAGAAGTCTGTAATAAAAGGAAATGTGGCATTTCCAAACCAATTTTAGATGGTACTGAATCTAGTGAGGTAGGTGGAGATAGTTTTTCAGAGTACTTGAGGAATACCCACCCAGTAAGTAACATAAGTCTAACTAGACATGACACATCATATACCCTGAGTTTTACAACAACATTTTGTCATGACTCAGGTGAATTAATAAGCATTATTAAGAAAAACTGGGTGTTATTAGCAGCAGAACAAGATATGGGAAGTAAACTAGATGACCATACTGTGGTGGCTTTCAAGAAATGTAGGGATCTTAAAAACATTCTTGAATCAATTAGACCAATTCCTACTAGAAACCCAGAGATGCTGAGGTGCAAATCATGTAATCAATGTAAATACATTGAAACAGGATGTAGATTTAATGTGAGAGACAAGACATATTAGTTACACCAAAGGTTTTAACTGTAACACTAAATCTATAGTCTATTTAGCATCATGCCAATTGTGTCCAGCATTTTATGTCGGCAAAACTGACCGTAAGTTTAAAGAGAGAGTTTATAAACATATTTAGAATCTAGGAAAGAAAAAAACTTGACAATGCACTAGCCAAATGTTGCAGTGACTTTCCAGATCACAAATTCAAGTTTAAAGTCATTGACCAAGTCCAGACAGATATAAGAGGTGGACCAGTGCTCTTACTACTTGAAAGAGCAAAACTGTATGGCAACGTAAACTAAATGCCTGTCAGTACCCAGGCTTGAAATGAGTTCTGCTCTATCACAAGCATTTTAAAACTGAAATCTCTAATGAGATAAAAGCTCATATACATATATATATATATATATATATATATATATATATATATAGGTTTACTACTGAAATGTCGAACTGCACTACATTGACTGTACTATAGTCGAACACGGAAGTTCGAAAATAGTAATGTCGACGACAAAAAAACAATCTAGGACTGTGTTTTAACATGGGTGGAGGTAAGGGAGATATTTGTAGTTCTGAATAATACTGAACACCTACCTCGACCCATGTTAAAACCATTCCTAGACTGTTTTTTTGATGTCGACATTACTATTTTCGAACTTTCGTGTTCGATTATAGTACATTCGATGTAGTGCCGTTCGACATTTCAATAGTAAACCTATATATATATATATATATATATATATATATATATACAAACAAAAATGTTTTAAATACATTTCCTTTCTAGATACATATATATTTTAGTATGAATTTAAATATCAAATAAATCTAAAAAAACAAATGAAAGAGAAAAAGATCTTTTGTTGGGAATGTCAAGCATTTTTTAAGTTTCGGACTTTTTTTAGTTTTGGTTCTAGTTTCTGACTTTATAATAATGTATTGTATATTTAAATTCAATGACTTGCTAATGAATAATGAATGTGTTTTAATGACCAAAGTAGTCACATGATGTATATATTTAAACATTAGTTAAGCAAGGTTTTTTATCTGAAAAAGTTTTGATATCTAGTTTAACGAAAAGCACTTCATATTGACATTTTGTGGAATAAAAGACTTGTTTTCTAGTTACTTGTGAACGTACGGCTCTCTTTTCTTGTTTTTCAGTCGTTTGTGTTTGTTTATATAGTTTTGGAAGCATTTCAATGATGCCCAAGTGGGGGATTGTGTCAAAGGCTTTGGCCAACTCAAGGTAAGCTGTATGTACTGACTTTCCTTCATCCCTTGCCTTGGTGACAGTCTCAAAAAAGTCAACCAGGTTCAACAAGCAAGATCTTCCCTTGACGAATCCAAACTGGGTGGGGCCAATTGCTTGGAGATTACCTATGTCCTTGTTTATGAGGTCTATAATAATATGCTCCATGGACTTACAGATCAAACATGTCAAGCTAATGGGGCAATAGTTTCCATGGTCAGTAGTGGCACCACCTTTGCGTAAAGGGATGACAATGGCAGTTCAGTTCTCCACTCTGCTGGAATGAAGCCTTTACTTAGGCTATGGTTGAAAAGGGTGCTCAGTGGTGAGGCTAGTGCTTGTTGGAGATGGTGCAGAATATAGCCTGGGATACTATCAGGTCCCATGGAAACTGTGTTCTTTGTTTTGGATAGGGCCTTTAACACTTGATCTATGGAGATGTGAGGTGTGGGACAAGTATCGGGGATGCCAAATGGGCTTTTGGGGGACAGGGGTATGAAGTTTGCACTGAATCTATCTGCTAGCAGGTTGAAAGTCAACAGGATCAGTGTAAGTGGTACCATTATGAACTAATTTGGAACAAACCTGGACTTTGTCATGGAGGTTCCTGATGTAACTGAAAAAGGCTTTGTGGTTAGCCTTTGTTTCAGAGGCTAGTTTCAATTCATAACTGGCTTTGGAGGTTTTCACTAGTGATCTAATTTGCTTGTTGAGGCTAAGGAGGGAGTTTTTCCAATTTGGAATTTGTTCCTTTTTACCCTTGGACAACAGTTTCTTCCTTTTGTTGTAATGCCTGTTGAGAGAGGATGCCCACCAGATAGGTTTGTGTTTCCTTGATGAGCAGGTTTTAGTTCTGTTGAGTACGGCTGAGTCCATGCAGTTGTCAGGTGCTTATACACTGCACTTGTGTACTTTTTCACAGATTTGTCTGCATCCTCTGAAAGGGGGTGGTGGTGTGACGCTACTGATACCCTCTCTTAGAAGGTTGTAGTCAGATTTTGAGAATTTTTTTTAGCCTGGTTATGGCTTGGGAGGGGGGGACATGATAAACACTTTGAATGAGACAGACCGATGGTCTGATCTCACCAGGGAAGAACTTACTATGGGGGTGGTGCAGAGGTCACCCATGTTGATCAGAACCAAGTCTAGAATGTTATCTCCACTTGTGGGTGATGAGACAAGCTGGTCTAATGCATTTGAAATGATGAAGTCAAGGAATCAATTGGGTGAGTGCATTAGTGCATGAATAGTTCACCCAGTCTATGGTGGGGTAGTTGAGGTCACCAAGGATTAGGGTGTTAGGGGGTACCTTGAAGGAGTCAAGTAGGTTCAGGTAGGAGGAGTGGGTGTCATGAGTCATGGAGGGGGGATCTATAGCTGGCTATAACTTGGATGGGTGTCTTGCCAATTGTCAGCTGTATTTGAGAAGTTCTAGTGCATCATGCTGGCAAACCAGTCTGGAGGTGTGCTTGTCTTTAATGAAAATAGACAATCCACAACACTTAGTCTTCCCAACCTCATTTTGGAGTCAGCATGTGTGGAATGAGGTATAGACTGGTAAGCCAGGGGTGCTCTCTGCAACCTTGAAAAAGTTTCCGTGACTGCACAGATGTCAGCATCTTCCAGTGTGAGGAGAGCCTCCAGTGAGTGTATTTTCAGGATAAGGGTCCTAGTGTTAAGTAGCATGAACATCAATTTACTTTTTGACAGATCTTTTATGTTGGAAGATTTGTCTTTGGGACATTGCATAAAAAAGTTACAATAGGGGATGCAAGGGACTTGGCCAGAATCCTTAATCCTAGGGATGACAAGTGGAAGCAATCTCTGGCAAAGCATCAAGGTCTGTCAACCATGTCATCCCAGGCAGACAGATACTGGATCCCCTTGGAATGACACCAGAAACTAAGCCAATTGTTGAAGTCAATTATTTTTTGTTGGTATTGTGGTATCATTCTTGGTGAACGTATGATGCTGCTTAGGGTCAGGGTAAAAGTGTGACTGCTCAGGACCTACTACACTGTAGGTCATAACTCAACCTATATAGCCACTGGGGACAGTATGCATGTGTGTGTCTGTGTGTGTGTGTGTGTGTGTGTGTGTGTGTGTGTGTGTGTGTGTGTGTGTGTGTGTGTGTGTGTCTGTGTGTCTGTGTGTGTTTACCTAGAGACTGCAAGTCATTTGCTACATAAACCATGTAATTGTTCTAAGTGAACAATTGTCTGAGAGTATATTTCGATTGTATCTCTTCTACATTCATATCTTGTAAATGCAACCATGTTATCAGACTTTATTATCTATCTATCAGTCTATCTACCTGTCTCTATATCTTATCTATCTATCTATCTATCTATCTATCTATCTATCTATCTATCTATCTATCTATCTATCTATCTATCTATCTATCTATTCTTTTTGACAAGGTTAGGCCCACTAGGCTGACAGCCTCTTTTTAAGACCCTAAGATGGTTGTTGTGTCTTTCGGCTTTTCCCGGTTAGGGTTCGCCACAGCAGAACTCTGGTCCACTAATGATTGGCAGTAGATTTTTACGTGCTGAGTTGCCGGCCCTGATGCACAACCTTCAACAAAGGTACGCCCATTCACGCATGTCTCTACACAGAAGACACTCTAGCTGAGAATCGAACAGGACAACATCTTACTGTGAGGCGACAATGCTACCGCAGCACCACCACCGCAGTTAAGACCCTAAGATTGTATTTATTATAATATCAGTAAATCAATCCAGTCTGGATAATCACACGAGTAAGTCTTTAACCTGTTTGCCAGGTGTTTAGAAAAACTGAAGCATTGCATTTCCTTTAATATCTCTCCATGAAACAAAAAGTCAAATGTCAAATGAATTCCAGGAATCTACAAATAATGAAAAGGCAGCAAGATCTTTGTCCACCTACTTATAAAGGGTCTCTGGAAATGTGGGCATTGTTCTGTGGGTACTATAGAAAAATCAAAATCCATACTTGGCAACTGAAATAAAATTATGATTTGGCATGTAACTGGAGGCCTGTTGATATGTAATTATTCTACATATGTTTGACAAATGTGATATCAGGGAATCAAGATGAAAGTCCTTACTGTTCTTGTTTACACTTTTTAGGGCAGGCAACAGTTCATCTTGATTTCCAAAGGGTGAGATAATAACTATCATCAGTGGCTGAAGTTAAAATATTGAGAGTAGGTTAAATGATTGAAGATAATCACAACTTATTATCCTGATATTGTAACTTGAATAATCCAGAATACAATAATAGACGGAAAAAGCAGAAATAACTGGCATTTTAGATCAGGTTCAGACTTGCTTGTTTTGTGTTTACTAGTTTTATGCTGGTGCTGTATTAACTTCTTTTTAGAAAGATTTCTGCTAACTCATTAGGAATAATTAGAGCCCTGTAATTACACTTTATGGATTCAAACACACAGTCATAGTCCCAAGTTCTAACAGAGAATCATTTTTACCGTTTTTTCTTACAATAATTCTGCAAGTCTTTTTTTTTGCTGAAAACAATTTTATTGATTTTACATAAAACAAATAAACGATCTCATAGATTTTAACATAGAATTGTTCAAATAATTTAACACAATGAATAACAGATAAAAACAACTAAAGTATTTAAAGTGACATCCGCTAAACATATTACAAAAATAATACTGTTATAACAGTTTGTGTAATAACTTGTTTATGTACCACTTGTCCTAAGAAATTATTGTAATTCAGGCGGCCACGGTGGTGCAGTGGTTAGCATTCCCACCTCACAGTAAGGTTCTCCGGTTCGATTCTCGGCAGGGGTGCCTTCTGTGCGGAGTCTGCATGTCCTGCGTGTGGTCATGTGGGTTTCCTCTGGGTACTCCGGTTTCATCCCAAAGGCTTGCAGCAGGTGGATTGGACACTCTAAATTGGCCCTAGGTGTGAGTGTGTGCCTTCTGTGGATTGTTGTGCACTGGGCTGACAACTCGACACTGTAAAACTCCCCGACAGATGATCCACTGTGGTGACCCCTAACCGGGAAAAAGCCAGAAGAAGAAGTGTCGTGATTATTCTTTTTTTAGCAAATTCTGTAAATTTACCCGCATATAATAAGCATAAGTTTTCCTAGTTGTTCTTGAGTTAACACATCTTAAACTCTATAAAAGTTGGAGGGAAGTCAGAGATCCAATTTTTTGTAATGATCTTTCTGGCCAGTATAATTCTGCAAGTCTTGAAACTGAGAAAAACTAAACATTATAATTTAGAACCTTTATTCTATTTCTATTTCTCCGTTCATTCCAAATGGATTGATTATGTTCCTGAACAGTACTGTTATATCTTTGAGTGCTTTCATAAACCAATTACTTCAATCGAGAATCTGATGAAGTAATCGGTTTATGAAAGCTCTCAATCCTTGTGTTTTGTATTCAATTTCTTGGATCTACATTTGCCTTCATTTTTCTTTGGGATCACCTTGCTGCTAGTATTTTTGGTTTTACTGTTATATTTTTCCCCTAACAGTTTAATTAATTTAGATTTATCTCATTAATAAGTTTAACAGCATTTTAAGTTATCTGTAGCTTACTGTAAGCGTTTTGTTTCTTATATAATTTTACTGGAGCAACAATAGTTGTGATTTTGGATAGGACTAATTTAAACTACCATACCTTAAAGTCAGTGTGGTGCTAGGGTAGAAAAACTGATGAAAAATTGATGCGACTTTTTATTCCTTTTTTTAAAATGTTGGCACCTTTGTAAAGTTGCATTTAAGTTATGTGAACTCTGCAAAACACATGCTTCCTGTGAAATATAACGTGTACAACATTGTGATCTTTTTCTCTCTTTGAATGTAAAAGGATGGGGAAACTTAATACTTTTTCCATATCAGGAAAAATTTAAATGCTTGCAATTAAGCCATGCAAGGATTTGGTTTAGAGTCAAGAAGAAAAGGGTCAAAGCTGAGGAGGCAGCCCTTAGTATGCAAATGGATTCGTTTGTGAAGGGGGGAAATCCACCGATCTTTCTGTTTGGAAAATTAAATAATGTAACTTTCCCCCCCTGTGGGAATGAAAAAAAAATAATCTAATGATCTCTGGTTTTATGTGGGAGCAGAATGATGAGCTAAGCTATATATTTAAAATTGTGCATTGGGAACTGTCTTGCCTTGTTTTGTCATAGGCAGTCTTGGTCAAGAGCTTATGATGAATCCATGCCAACCTCTGTGTTGTCTTATGTTAACTTTTCTAACCTAGGGCAAAATATCTTCAGTAAGAACAAGAGACAACTGGAGTATTTATTTATTTGTAAATCAAGGTTTTCCTTAAAGATTATTTCTGTATAACTTATATTTTTGTATTCTCTGTGAACTGTCTTGGCATCTGCATATTTAATACACATCAGCACTGTTTTCTTTATTGGTATAGAAAAATTTTAATTGGTTTTAAGATCTTGTGACATATTAGAATAAATTAATGCCATGCTGGTACAAACTACTGATGACTGTACCCTGAGTTTTATTGCTACCTCTTTAAAGAACTGCAAGTAATTTATTTTTTATTTATTTTACATGTTAACATTATATAACATTAATTACTCAACAATCATTTAGCAGCTTTGAACATTTATTAGTAAATTCAAAATTACTTTCCAGTTCTGAAACACAAATTATTTTCAACTTGGTTAACTCTACAGCATATCTCAAATTTCACTCTAACTATAACAGCCCTGAAAACACTTCCATTGCACATGTAAACTATTATGAGAAGCCATTATTGAAAAATTTAAATTTAACAAACACACTGGTTATATCATATATAAAGCAAATCAAACAATTCTAATATATTATATATATATATATATATATATATATATATATATATATATATAGATATATAAAAATATATATATCTATATATATATCTATATATATCTATATATATCTATATATATATATATATATATATATATATATATATGGATTCCATACACTTGGTCGAATTTCACTTGGTCGTAAATTATTCCAGGAATTGCACTTCACTGAAAGCTAACTTGACTGAAAGCTCACTTGGTCGAAAATGGAATATAGTCCCTGCCCCACTGCAGTGCAAAAGTTCTTTGATATATTAAATTATATTCCTTGTATATTACAGCACACTTTATAGAGCACATTCTAAATTTATTGTCTGAACATTTTTCCAGTAGACAATGAAAGAAAGTGCATGAACCAGTAATGACATAATGCCCAATTCAGAACATTTCCATCATATAAGTCTATTTTCACACCCACATAATATGAATATATGTCTCACACACACACACACACACACACACACACACACACACACACACACACACACACACACACACTTCTCTAGCTGCATAATTAACACACACAGCTTCCACGGACTTTTCTAGCTGCTTAAGTAACACACACAGCTTCCATGGACTTCTCTAGCAACTTAAATAACACACACAGTTTCCATGGACTTCTCTAACTGCTTAAATAATACACACAGCTTCCATGGACTTCTCTAGCTGCTTAAATAAATAAAGAATTGACTTACACACACAGTTAGCTGCTAGACACACTCTTCTTCCATGGACTTCTCTAGCTGCTTAAATAAAGAAAGAATGGACTTTCACACACAGCTGCTAGAACGGACTTGCTTAAGAAATGTTCTACGCATGCACACACCTTGTAATCTCTGCTTCCATGGACTTCTCTATGTTACTGCCATAGCCGGCCTTAGTAATAGGCCAACTAGGCAGCTGCCTAGGGTGCCGCTCTAGCAGGGGCACTTTTCCATTTATTTGGTGTAGGTAGATCAGGATGGGGGCACCGAGTGGTGTGGTGGGGGAGTGCTGTGGAGCCAGATTGCTTAGGGCACCAGTTGACCTAAGGCCAGTCCTGGTTACTCCTGCTTAAAATAAATGGGCTTGCCTTAAGTTCTTCTTCCAGCATGTCCCTGCTAATGGCTCTCAAATATAAATGCATCTTAGTATAAGTTCTTCATGTCCCTGATAATGGCTCGCAAATATCGGAAACACTTGCACTTGAGCTCAATTCTGACAGGCTGTCAGGCTAATGGCACTGATGGCATTGCACATGTGATGACATCAGTCAAAAGGATGAAAAATTCAAAAAGACAGCCAGGAAAATTGGAACATAAAGGGTGGCACTCGGGCACCCCATTATTTGGACCTCAAAAAGGTAAAAGTTGAGAAATTTGGTACAGTTGAGAGGTATGCTACTAGTCTATCTATCTATCTATCTATCTATCTATCTATCTATCTATCTATCTATCAATCTATCAATTTATAGTGTATCACATCATTGTTGTTATCGTTGTCTGTAATTACTTGTAGATGTCCTGGAGTCCAAAGATGATTTAAAGTTTTGAGAGCTTCTGTTATGGTCATCATGTTTTTATTTATTTATTTATATTGATCCTTTCCCTAGTATATTCCTAGTCTTAGTTCTCTATCTTCCTTTATTTTGTGGCAAGAAAGCTTTGGAGAATTGGTCCTACCCGCTGATTTTATGTGGCTCTTCTCACACCTTCAGTGGTTAGGATGTGTGGAAGGTACCCTAAGGCTTTAAATATTGGCAAGTCGTCATATCATTGGCAGGATATAACCCGTGCAGCTTAAACTACTGCAAACGTGATCTACATCTATTGTTATGGTAAGGTCACTTTCACAACTATACTTTATCTATAGTATGGGTGTAACCAATGGTAAGTTCTCATTCACAACTACACTTTATTGTATGGGTGTAACAATTTTTTAAAAAAAGAATAACACAGAAATACTGCTTTGGGCACCAAAAAACAGTGTTCTAGAACCACCCCCCCCTGGATATTTCTAGTTGTATTGTACCTTAGTCTAGATTTTCTCTGGCTTGGTAGCAATAAGGTGGTTCTGAATCATTATTTGCCTGGGTAATTTTTTTTACCACTAGTCAGATTATCCTTGCCTACCTATATTTATGCTGTTGTGCAGTAGCTGACTTGGGTAAATTCATTGTTACAAATGAAACAGAAACTAACTGTTGACTAAACTGGAGTTGTGCCACATTTATATTATCAATAAAGTAGTATTTGTTAAAGCCACACTTGCATTAATACAGCCTTAAATATATCTAACATTAAATTGTTTTTGAAACTAACTTAAAACCATGCATAGGTTGTATTTAATTTAAAATGTTAATCAGAAGACATAACAAAATAAGTAAGATTAATATTGTGATAATAGGAAGGCACCGTTAGTTACATTCTAAAGTACAAGAAATTAGACTTACTTCACATACAATCTAGAATGTGATGTGGTTGTTTCACATACTATCTAGGATACAAAGTGGTTGGTTCACATGCTGTCTAGGGTGTCATATGGTTGTTTCACATGCTGTCTAGGATGTGATGTGGTTATTTTATGTACTATCTAGGCTGAGATCGGGTTGTTTCACATGTTATTTAGGATACAAAGTGGTTGTTTCACATGCTGTCCAGGATGTGATATAGCTGTTTCACATACTACAGAACAAAGCAAATGGAGACCTCCACGATGTAAAATAAACTTAATTTATTGTAGAAACAAGCGCTTTCACGTACAACAAGTACGCTTCTTCAGGTTTATAAAATATGACCCAATACAAGTGCTTTATATATCTTAACCCAACAAATTAGTCATTCAATTCATAAAACACTTATTCAATTAGTCTATTAATCAATTTATCAGTTCAACAAAGTCTTATCAAACTAAGGTAATGCTCAGTACTACTAAAGTGAATGTAAATTGTGACCCTTATTACACATATATACAAAGAAATTATATGTATATGTATATAGATATATAAGCATGTACATATAAATATGTGTAAAAGATATATTCATCTAAAATTAAAATTACAACATTTGTTGAAAAATGTATAAAAACACTGAAAAATATATTAAAAACACATTAATACTAAAATGTATATGGATTTAGTTGAAACTGATATTAAATATAAATGCATGTATATAATATAATAGAAAAATAGAAAAATATTGGGCCTCAATAATAAAGAAATAAACAAGTTATGCCAAACTGTGACTGACATCTAAAAGTCTGAAAATTCAAAACATTCTTGGTTTCAGACCTACTCAATACAAAAGTATAAAAATGTGAGATTATGAGTGTAAATGAACTATTAACTCTAGAACTCTAGAGGGTGTATGAATACCTGAAGATCATATGCATATATAACAGAAAACTAAATGACTTGAGTTCCAACATAACTACCTACGTGCTGCTAACACAGGTTTTATACTGACTGACTGATTAAGTCCTGGTTGAATATGAGATTTCAGCCTCAAAATCCAGTTTAACTCAACTGTTTCTAGATAGTTTTGACCATCTCCCCCTCTCTTACTTGGGCTTATAACTTGTAAGACCCTAAATTTAAAAGTGTGGTCAGAATACATGTCTATGTGCTTAGCTAAGGCATTTGTTAAATTCATTTTCCTTATGTCATAGATGTGATTATAAATATGATTTTTCAACCTCCTAGAGGTTAAGCCTACATAATAGGCCATCCATTGTGTGCATGTAGCTCGATATATCAAATTCTTAGTCTCACAAGTAGCATAAAAATCACTTGTAAATACATAATTAAGTTCAGGTACAATAAATCGATGGTCACTAATGATAAATTTACACATATTGCACTTGTTACAGGGATATGTACCATATCTTAATGTAAATCTAGTCTTAATAATATCTGTTCCCCTATTAGTTCTCTCAAAACATAATAGCCTCTTTAAATTCTTACTATTCCTGTATCTAAATATTGGTTGAACACCCACTATATTACTAATATGTTGATCAATTAGTAACACATCCCAGTTTTTCTTGATAATATAGGTAATATGTCTATTATCATTAGTATACCTGGTGGTAAAGGCTACCTTTTTATTATTAAAACTAATCTTGGGAATATATTTATTTTTATTTTTAAATTCAGTTGCAAATTGTGGTTCATTTCTAACAGCATTTAGACTAGGAGCTATACCATTCTTACATTGTACATCTTTTTTCAAACTTTCTATCATTAAAGTAGGGTAGCCCCTATTCTGGAATAATTCATGCAGCGCATCAAACTGAATATCTCTATCTACATAATATTTCTACATAATCTAAAAATTCTTGTAAACCGATTGTTTACAATATTAGGAAATATATGTTGTGGATGCATGCTATTAAACTGTAATAATGCATTCCTCCAGCAAGGTTTATGGTATAGTGTAGTTGAGATCTTGCCTTCTGTATCTTTAAAGATAGTAATATCACATTCTACTTAGGATACAAAGTGGTTATTTCACATACTGTTTAGGATACAAAGTGGTTGTTTCACATGCTACCTAGGATGTGATATTTTACATACTATCTAGGATGTGATATGGTTGATTCACATGCTGTCTAGGGTGTGATGAGGTAGTTTTAGGTGCTATCTAGGTTGTTCATAGGTTCATAGGTGTGTACTAGGCTAATGGCCCTGGAGCCTTTACAGGCCTATCCCATAGGATTACCCTGGCATCATGCCACCTGACCTTAGTTCCCAGTGCCTCTGTTGAGTAGAGCCACTGGAGTGATCCCCAGGGTGAATTTTCTATTTCCCATCCACTCATCAAGATTTCTTTTGAAGAGGGCCAGTGAGCTGCTCTGTTTGACATGTATGGGAAATCTAGTCCATGGCATGGGCAGTCTCTGGGTTATGAATCTGTCCCTCCAGCTTGCTCTGTTGATTGTGGTAATGAGGTTGAGGTCTCTGGAGCATGTGGTGTGGTGGGATTGGGATTTCTTTAGATGCAGCATTTCTAATAGAGCTGGGTCAGACATGGCTTTGTAAGTCAAGCAGAGATCGCCTCTAAGTAGGCAATATGAGACATAGAATAATTGGAGTTTTTTGAGTCTGTCCATATACGACAAGTGTTCAAGGCCTAGGATCCTCTTTGTGGGGTACTTTTGTGGCCTCTCCAGTTGTTACAGTTGTCTAGTGAGGTACAAGCCAAATGGGGCATTGTACTCGATGACTGGCCTAATGAGGGAAGAGTAGAGGGAGACAATGACCTCTTTTTTCCTGGATGCAAAACCCTTAGTAATGAGATATGCCACATAGAAGGACTTTCCGACACAGTGGCAATGTGGTGGTCAAAAGAGAGGTTGCTGTTAACCTGTGTTCCCAGATCTCTTATAACAACTTTTGTGTTCAGTGCACTACCATTGATGTAATTCATGGAAACTGGGTTTTTCCCAAAGGGGATGATGACACATTTTTTGGCATTGAGCTTAAGCACTCTGGTCATTGGTCTCAGTGAGGCCTTTCTGTAGGATGTCAACATCACTTGGGGAGTTAATAATAACTCCCAACTTGCTATTGTTTGTGAACTTTGTCAGCCAGAGTCCTATCATGTTGGGCTGGACTTCAGAGAAGTAGATACCAAACAGGAGAGGACCCAGGACTGAACCCTGTGGGACTCCACTCGTGACTGGTCGGCAGTCTGACTTGGAGTCAGCTACTTTCACACTGTGGGTTCTATCAGTGAGCCAGTTTGCAACCCACCTAGTGATATAGGGGTTGATGCCTAGCTTAGTGAGTTTTCCTATGATTCCTGAGTGAGGAATGGTAACAAAGGCCTTGGCCAGATCAAGGTAGGCTGTATGAACTACCTTGCCTTCATCCACAGCTCTGATGACTGACTCAAAGAAGTCGACAAGGTTGAGCAGGCATGATCTACTCTTCACAAAACCAAACTGTGTGGGATCCATAGTTTGGAGATTCCCTGTATCCTTGTTTATTAGGTCCATGATAATGCGTTCCATAGCTTTGTATTTCAGATTCGTCAGACTAATGGGGCAATTGTTCCTAGGGTCTGTAGTCACTCCTCCTATGTGGAGAGGGATGACTGTAGCAGTGCACCATTCCATAGGGACAAAGCCTGAGATGATGCTGTGATTTAACAGGGCACACAGGTAAGGTGCCAGTTCACTTTATAGTTCATGTAGAACACAGCCAAGGATATTGTCAGGTCCCATAGAAGCTGTATTTTTGGCCTTGGGCAGTGCTGTTGTAACATGTGCAGCAGTAATACTAGGTGTGTAGCAATCTACTGGCCTTATGATTGGTCCTTTAGTGGGGCCAGAGACGTAAAGTTGGCACTGAATCTGTTGGCCAGTATATTGGCAATATCTGTTGGCTCGGTATAGAAGGTACCATTGTGCAGTAGCTCAGAGCAAATCTGGGTATTGCCATGGAGATTCTTTACATAACTATAGATGGCCTTGTGGTTGTCTTTACTATCTGCTGCAATTCTGTTTTCATAGCTAGCTTTAGAGGATTTGATGAGGGATCTCAACCTTTTGTTGAGGCTGATAAGGGAGTTTTTCCAGTCTTGGGACTTCACCTTATTCCACATCAGTTTCCTCCATCTGTTGTAGAGTTTGTTTATGGCAGGGGACCACCAGATTCACTTTTTTTTTTTTTGGAGGGGAGCATCTTGGTTCTATTGGGTATGGCGAGATCCATGCATTTGTGTACGTGTTCGTACAGTGATTTGGTGTATGATTCGGCAGTCATGCAACTATTATCCATTTGCATGGGTACCGCAAAGTTAGCCACCTCTGTTTTTAGGAGCCCAAAGTTAGCTTTGGAGAAGTTTTTCATGGTGCTTACCTTTGTGGAGGTTGGGACTGGGAGGGATGTGAATTTCCAAAGTGATTAGTTTGCGGTCAGATCTAACCAGGGAGGAGTTAGCTATTGGTGTAAAGCAATGGTCGCCCATGTTAGTAATGACCAGGTCGAGGATGCTGCTACCTCTAGTGGGGTTAAGAACAAGCTGGTCCAGGGCATTGAAATTAATGAATTCATAGAAACGTTTCGCAAGTGTATTGGTACATGAGTAATTTTCCCAGTTAATGTACTTCACTACCCCTTGTTCCAAGTGTTTCTCTCCATCCAGCTTCTTCACTCTACAAGAAGTGAAACAACCCACCACCTAAGTTCACCTAAGCTGAACAGCTGAAGTTCACTTGCAGTTGCAAAATTTCACAAGGAAAAAATACACTGCGTTAAATCTATGTAAGACAAATTCATAGACTCAGACTAATAATTTAATTTATTAGGCCATGTACTAGTGTGTTCTGTATATAGTGTTGAATCTGCTAGAAGGATATCCCACCCCCACTTTCCCATACTCACAGGCCTTTTACTGCTGAAGGTGAAGCTATAGTAACACTTCAACATATTTTACTCTTATCAGTGTAATAGATCCCTGGAAAAGACATTGAAAAGCCCATAATTATAAAATAAGATGCTGTGACTCAGGTCAAGTTTTTACAGTTCATTCACCTTGTCTTTGTATTCAGTAACATTCTACCTCACTGATTGTTTATGGTGATAAACCATCTGCGGGGGGGGGGGGGTAATGTCTTTCCACTGAAGGAACTCCCTGGTTCTCAGCTGGGTCTTTGTTAAATAAATTGTTAAAATCCGACTGTAAAAATCATTAGGTTTTTCAAAATGACAGACAGTAATGCAGGGTGCTCAGATATCAAACAGTTATGCATTTATGTTCTAATGATCATTAGGAGGCAAAAAACCATACACAAACATGTACAGGATTTTGACTAACTTTATTTAAGAATTACCCTCCATTTTATAATGTTTACAATCAGCTCTTGCCCACCTCACTGACGTGGTCAGTGACAGGCCCTTTACATCACTACTATTCATAAGAAAATGCTGACTTTTACTTTTTGAAAAGTTTCTTTCCCATGAGAATATTACAGCCTTGCAAAGCACCTGGTCAGTTACAATGTCTTTATGAAGATGTAGCTAATCCAAGGCTCTTAGATTAGTTCGAATACAAATGGGTGAATGTCTTTTTAATACAGTTCTTTGTCTCTCTGTTCACCAGCTGGGTTCTTATCACCGGTAGTGTTCACAAGGCCATTCTCCTTGGTGGAAGCAGGAAAAAGATACACATGCAGACAGATTCATTATTTTTTAACTTTGCAAATAATTATTCACTGAAAGACATGTTCCAGCCGAGCTGGCTGCTTTCAGGGTCAAGCTTTATTCACACTGCAGCTAAGCTTCAAGCAATAATATGCAAGTTCATTTCTACTATTATTCTAGTAAAACAGAATTAAATGCATTACATATTACACTATTTTCCAACCTTTGCTCTTCATATAGATTTGAGCACATTCATTCATGTCTAAAGCATACATTTCCCTAACAGTTTATAGATGTTTGAATACATACTTTTCTAATAATATATATATATTTGAATACATATTCTTCTAACAGTTTGTATGTCTGGATACATATTTTTCTGACATTCTCCCTCCTGTTAATGCATTTCATTTTATTAGAAACATAAACAATATCATTTCATTTCTTAGCTTTTTCCCTTTTAAGGACTTTTAGCTAAGTAAGTCATTTGTTTTATATTTCAGATAGGCTTTCACTTGGTATCAACAGATTTAGTTCCAAGTTTTGGTACATTGTCTCAGTTACTGATATGTCAACAAAATCTTTAACTAACCTTTTTATACAGGGTATCCCGCAGAAGACACATGCTCCAATTATGAGCAGTACCACACAAATAGCAATTAAAATATTTATTAGGATTGACCCCCACCCCCCAAACAGATTTTGGAAAAAGTTTGTCAGTGGGTTTGGGCCTGGTTTAGTCATTGCTGATACTTGCTGAATTACTAATATATAATCAGGTGATTTAGAATGTTTTGGTAACTTGGAGGGGTGTATCAAAGTCCGTGACGCTCCTGAGTCACACAGGAATTTGACTTTCCTTCCCTCCACCAGAAGTGTTACTTCTGGCTTTGTATTTGCTAGGTAGAGCTCTAGGCTCAACAATACTAAATCTAAAATTTTATTTCCATTTTCATCCTCTACATTTGTTTGTACTTTCTTTATTCCCTCTACTACATTTACATTTTCTTTTTGTTTATTAACCTTTTCTGATGATTTTTGGTTATTATCACTATTATATAGTCAGTCCTCATTTCCTTTATTTTTTGTCATTGCTTTTTTATTTTGTTTACAGTCCCTAGCTAGATGCCCTTTTTATCTGACTGTAATACAAATACTTTAGCTCCATCTTCAGCAGTGAAGACTTGTGCCTTTTTTTCTTTTTACTATTAAAGTGTCTTTCAGTACGTCTAGCATACTCAAGTAAGGCTTGCAGCCTGCTTGTTCAGTGATCTATCATATGCTTTGTAATAAAGCTACTGATAGGGGCAATGCAACCTTTTAAAAAATGCATTTTTTTTTTTTAATTGTTGTTTAAAGCATTCTAATAATCTAGCATAATATCCATCTATTGTCTCATTTTCCCATTGTATGCATTAATTAATGCAAGTCCAGTCTGCTCTAAGTTTCCATTTTTCAGAGATTCTGTCTGTCAGACCTTTCACTCTGTTGTCTAAAAATGTTTCAGAATTTTCTAAGCTTCTGTTTTTTCTACAATTTGCTTTCTCAATTCACCTATGTGCTTGAGGTATGCCTAGTTGGTGCTGCTTTTTGCTTTTTTTGCCTGACGTCCTGCATCAGATTAAAGCTTGTTTAAGGAGTTTAACTAGTGAACGTTTATCTAGTTTACTATCAAATTCATAGTTGTTAACACATTTTGTACAATATCTCACATTATCTGCTTGCTGCAATTGCATATACTTCACATTATCTGTTAGGGGCGGATCTCATGATTTTTCAGTGCACTGATCTCCCATGTCTTTAAAAAGACTGTTACGTAACCCTTCTCTTGTACCACATGGTATCTTATTTCCCCATATCCACAGTAGTGTCTAGAATGACTGTTTACTTTGCTTTGTTATTCCCTGATCTATGACTCAAGATACAATACTTCGACTATCTCTCTCCCTGCTATCACAAACCTTAGCAATAGCACAGTGTAACCTGGTCCCTGATCTAAAACAAAGACAAAGAGGGAAATTCTTCTTACCTGAGCCTCCCGCTTACTGCTGTTTTGTCTTCTTGGGGCCCAGTCTTCCGCTTTTCAGCCACAGATCAGAAAGTGGACAGCCTCTTTACACACAACAATTCAGTCGGAGGTCTTTTCACTTTAAGAAGAACCATTTTGTCAACTCCTCCTGTGTAGATTTATTACATGCACTCTGACCTGTAGCTTACCAAGGGAATTCCGGCTCAAAGGACCAAAATGTTAAATAAATTGTTAAAATCCGACTGTAAAAATCATTAGGTTTTTCAAAATGACAGACAGTAATGCAGGGTGCTCAGATATCAAACAGTTATGCATTTATGTTCTAATGATCATTAGGAGGCAAAAAACCATACACAAACATGTACAGGATTTTGACTAACTTTATTTAAGAATTACCCTCCATTTTATAATGTTTACAATCAGCTCTTGCCCACCTCACTGACGTGGTCAGTGACAGGCCCTTTACATCACTACTATTCATAAGAAAATGCTGACTTTTACTTTTTGAAAAGTTTCTTTCCCATGAGAATATTACAGCCTTGCAAAGCACCTGGTCAGTTACAATGTCTTTATGAAGATGTAGCTAATCCAAGGCTCTTAGATTAGTTCAAATACAAATGGGTGAATGTCTTTTTAATACAGTTCTTTGTCTCTCTGTTCACCAGCTGGGTTCTTATCACAGGTAGTGTTCACAAGGCCATTCTCCTTGGTGGAAGCAGGAAAAAGATACACATGCAGACAGATTCATTATTTTTTAACTTTGCAAATAATTATTCACTGAAAGACATGTTCCAGCCGAGCTGGCTGCTTTCAGGGTCAAGCTTTATTCACACTGCAGCTAAGCTTCAAGCAATAATATGCAAGTTCATTTCTACTATTATTCTAGTAAAACAGAATTAAATGCATTACATATTACACTATTTTCCAACCTTTGCTCTTCATATAGATTTGAGCACATTCATTCATGTCTAAAGCACACATTTCCCTAACAGTTTATAGATGTTTGAATACATACTTTTCTAATAATATATATATATTTGAATACATATTCTTCTAACAGTTTGTATGTCTGGATACATATTTTTCTGACATTCTTCCACTACTTTTTTGCTTTTGTGGCTCCAAACTCAGCCTTACTGTACTACCCCTTGTCCCAAGTGTTTCTCTCCATCCAGCTGCTTCACTCTACAAGAAGGTACATTCAATGTGTGTATTATCTTAACTGTATTGTTTATTTCATTTTGGTTAAACCCTGTACTAGAAAAATACAACTAAGATTTCACTGTTTAACTTTGGCTAAGTGTTGTGCCTTTTGCTGTTAATGTGTAGTAAATATATCAGCATGTTTCTACTGACTTTTTACTCTAGGTTTCAGTAATAGCAGCTAAATGTTGTCTTTCTGCTGTTTAAGTGTAGCAATTATATAAGCAAGTGTCTACTGGCTGTTAGTTTCACTGAATCCTACTGTAAAACAGTCAATTTTTTTTTTTGTTTGTACTGCACTTGCATCAAGTAAGTCTGTTGCCATCTGGATAAGTGTTTTTTTTTGTTTTTTCCCTGCTAATTAGTAGTGCATATATTTATGTTATGTATATATATATATATATATATATATATATATATATATATATATATGGTTCTCTATCAGAAGCCTGAAACACTATAAGCCTGAAAATCAAAATCCTGAAAACTATAGACTGAAAGACCAAAATCCTGAAAGACCAAAATCCTGAAACTCAAAATCCTGAAAACACAAAATGGACATACTGACGTCATTGTGGCTTTGCTATTGTTAGCCCTGTGGTGTTGGGTCATGCGTTGGGTTCAGGTAAGTGTGCGGTTGGTTTTATGTTAGGGTTAGGGGCGGTTTAAGTGAGTTAGGGTTAGGGTGCAGGTTAGGCATGTATGCAATAGTGACAAATATTGGGGTTAGAAGGTTTAAGTGAGTTAGGGTTAGGGCGTGGGTCAGGTGAGTGTGTGATAGTGACGGACCTTAGGGTTAGGGTTAGGGTCAGGGTCAGTTGGTAGATATTAGTGTCTTTATAGTGACATATTAGCATTATTTGTGTTTTCAGGATTTTGAGTTTCAGGATTTTGGTCTTTCAGGATTTTGGTCTTTCAGTCTATGGTTTTCAGGATTTTGATTTTCGGGCTTATAGTGTTTCATGCTTCTGATAGGGAACCATATATATATATATATTTCTGTCCCTGCTGCTGAAGACTTCTATTGTAGTGCATGATTTTATGTTTGCTTGAACAATACAGTTACTAGATATTGTAAGCAATTGTTAATCCATGAGAGTTTCTATTTGTAAAGAGTTTTGTCATTGACTAAGGTTGCTGTTTCTTCTTTCATATATGCTACACATTCTAGCTGGCTGCCTTTTTCTATGTGCTTAAATAGCAGATTTACAGACTGTATATTGTATAGCAAAGAGTAGGATCTAACAGATAGGTGTGCTACCTGTCTCTCTAACATCTGTAAACCTACATTTCAGTAACCCCATATTTGCTGCAAACACATATCTCTTGTTAGCTTAGTTTTCTTTCTCTCCTTCTATACTCTGGAAGCCACCATTTTTGTTCTTAGTAATCACAAACTTGCATACATACAAATATCTACCTCACTGATTGTTTAGCTGCATACATATCACAAGATAACAAAATCTCTGTTTACACCTGCTATTACATTCTAACACATAAATACCACTTTTACTATTGTTAGACCCACTATCACAGCTGGCATGCTCCTCCTAACCTGCCCCTGATATTACATTCTAACACATAAATAGCACGTTTACTATTGTTAGACCCACTGTCACAGCTGGCATGCTCCTCCTAACATGCCCCTGATATTACATTCTAACATATAAATACCACTTTTACTATTGTTAAACCCACTGTCACAGCTGGCATGCTTCCTAACCTGCCCCTGATATTACATTCTAACACATAAATACCACGTTTACTATTGTTAGACCCACTGTCACAGTTGACATGCTCCTCCTAACCTGCCCCTGATATTACATTCTAACACATAAATACCACTTTTACTATTGTTAGACCCACTGTCACAGTTGACATGCTCCTCCTAACCTGCCCCTGATATTACATTCTAACACATAAATACCACTTTTACTATTGTTAGACCCACTGTCACAGCTGGCATGCTCCTCCTAACCTGCCCCTGATATTACATTCTAACACATAAATACCACTTTTACTATTGTTAGACCCACTATCACAGCTGGCATGCTCCTCCTAACCTGCCCCTGACATTACATTCTAACACATAAATACCACGTTTACTATTGTTAGACCCACTGTCACAGTTGACATGCTCCTCCTAACCTGCCCCTGATATTACATTCTAACACATAAATACCACTTTTACTATTGTTAGACCCACTGTCACAGTTGACATGCTCCTCCTAACCTGCCCCTGATATTACATTCTAACACATACATACCACGTTTACTATTGTTAGACCCACTGTCACAGCTGGCATGCTCCTCCTAACCTGCCCCTGATATTACATTCTAACACATAAATACCACTTTTACTATTGTTAGACCCACTGTCACAGCTGGCATGCTCCTCCTAACCTGCCCCTGATATTACATTCTAACACATAAATACCACGTTTACTATTGTTAGACCCACTGTCACAGTTGACATGCTCCTCCTAACCTGCCTAGCTTCTTTACTCTTAATTCTCAACCTCACTACAGCTATATCCTCACTTATCCCCATGCATCAATGCACAACAACAACCTCATCCAACCATCACCCCAAGAAACAACACAGCTTCTCACATATCTCCTCTCAGCTTTCCCCCTATACCCTCCCATATTATTCAAGCCACAAATTGGCTTCCTCACCTCCTATAAAACCACATTTGACACCGGTATCACCACCTAGGAATAAAAAATGCTTCCCATGGTACTCCTTCCTCATTACCTACCTACTCAATGTGGAGATATAAATCCTAACCCTGGCCCACCTTCTAATCTTAACCAAAAGAGTAACCCCAAAAATTTAAACATACTTACGCTGAACCTTAGAAGTATATGTAATAAAATAGCCCCATTGCATGCCTGGATTGATCAAAATAAACCTGACATACTAGCCCCTACAGAAACATGGCTACATCCCGGTGTAAAAGACTCAGAAATAATACCTCCAAACTTTGCAATAACCAGAAGTGATAGATCTAAAAAAAAAGGGTGGCAGGGATAGCACTTTTATATCCCTCTATACTCAACATCGCACCCTACATCAGTAACAATATACCCATCTTTTCCATTGCTGAGGTACTAATCTCCCTTTTGAACCTCAATATATCAAAATAAATTTGCATAATAGTAATATATATCCCACCAGGTAATAATATACCATTGTTGGAAAATATTTTATCCTGGGCATCCCAAACAATAAACCTTGAAACAATAATCTTAAGAGATGTAAATATTGTTGGCAAACCATAGCTTCCGACTCCCCCACAAATAGTATAAATCTGTATGTTTTCTCTCAGATTATCAATGCTCCAACAAGATACAAAAAAGATCTTACCTGCCAATCCACCTTAGACTGGATTTTAGTATCCCACCCTGCCAATTACCCCTATTCTGGTATACTGTCTAACTCCCTGAACGATCATCTACCAACTTATTCCCTTAGAACAAACTCCCAACAACTAAGAGTGCACACTATAAAATCAGTTAAGAACTTAACTAATTTTTGTCAGCATAAATTCAACAATCTCCTACATGAAATAGACTGGACACCCTTTAAATGACTACCCCTTAATGCTGCTGTACTACACTTTAATAACACCCTCCTTCACATACTTAATACCCCAGCTCCCAAACTACCCCTTAATGATGCTGTACTACACTTTAATAACACCCTCCTTTACATACTTAATACACCAGCTCCCATTCGTATGAAAAGAATAAAAAAAAACTCAGCACCATGGATCTCTAAGGAATGTAAACACCTGATGAAGCCCCATGGCTCTCTAAGGAACGTAAATACCTGATGAAGCACCATGGCTCTCTAAGGAACGTAAACACCTGATGAAGCACCATGGCTCTCTAAGGAATGTAAACACCTGATAAAGCAAAGGGACCTCACCTGGTCAACCTGGAAACAAAACAAAAATGAACAAAATCATGTTAATTTCCAAACACGACGTAACAAAGTGACAAAACTAACAACAGAGATAAGAAGTCATATTGTTCCCAGATTCAACTCCAGCATAAAATCAACCCCAGTAAATTCTGGCACTCTTCTCTACTTAACCCTGGAAAAAATGGAGACCACACCCTATCAACAGATACCCCTCCATCACAAATAGCCAAAAACTTTAACAAGCACTTCATAAACTCAATTTCGGACTTATTAACTAACACCCTAATGCTGGATCCCCTCCACCCTTCAACCTATTCAGACACCAACCTCAGGCCATCAACTACTTCTAACCCTGTCATAACTAACCGCCCTACTCAACAAAATGACATACAAAACCTCATTCTCATTTCAGCCCATATCCACTGACACCATTAAGAAACTGCTACAAAAACTAAAACCCTACTCTACATCAGCTGATAATCTCCCTCCATTCAATAGGATACAATGTGGTTGTTTCACAAGCTGTATAGGTTGTGATGTTATTGTTTCACTTGCTATCTAGGATGTGATATGGCTGTTTCATGTACTATCTAGAATGTGATATGGTTGTTTCACATACTTCGTAGGATGTGATGTGGTTGTTTCCCTTACTATCCAGGATAAGGTGTGGTTGTTTCATGTATTATCTAGGATGTGATGTGGTGTTTTACATACTATCTAGGATGTGATATGGTTGTTTCATGAACTATCTAGCATGTGATGTGGTTGTTTCACGTACTATCTAGGATGTGATATGCTTGTTTCATCTGGCTGAGAAGAGACTAATAGGATAAGAATCACTGTATGATGTACACTGTGTCTCATGTGTTGTCAGGTATATGCAGGCTAAGGGAGGGTGACTTTGTGAGGTCCCTAATGAAAAGCCAACAGTAAAGACAAGAGCATTTAACAGGTGATCATCATGTTACACACATACACACAAATAAATGTATATATATATATATATATATATATATATATATATATATATATATATATATATATATATATATGGGTTCACTATAGAATCTCGAAATACAGAAATCCCGAATTGCAGTATTTTGAAATTCTATAGCCGAAAGCTTTAAATCCCGAAACCCCAGAACTGCAAAATTTAAAAATGCGAACCTTCAGTACAAATACACCACACACATACACATATACACAATGTCCCCCACAATCAAACATACAATCCTACACTACAGACAAGCAGGGGACCAAGCCACCCTGCACCCCCATGTGGGGGGCTGCACCCCCCCATAGCCCCCCTGCTTATATATACTAACTCAGAGATTGCACAATCACACACACAAAGGTAACTTACACCCACACATTTCACAGCACCTTGCACACACACACACACACACACACACACACACACACACACACACACACACACACACACACATCACAACCACAACACACACTAACATACACTAAAGCCCCTAACCAACACACTTACACATACATACTTACCTGAACTTACACCTATCCATTCACACACCGCAACACCAGATGGGCTATTTCGAAATCTCCAAACTTCATGATTTTGAATTTTGTGCTTTTGGGGTTTTGCGATTTAAAGCTTTCAGCTATAGAATTTTGAAATACTGAAATTCGGAATTTCAGTATATATATATATATATATATATATATATATATATATATATATATATATATATATAGTTGATTCACATACTGTTTAGGATATGAAGTGGATGTTTTACATGTTGTCTAGGATGTGATGCTGTCATTTACTTTACTATCTAGGATGTGATGTGACTTTCACATACTATCTAGGATGTGATATCATTGTTTCACATGTTATCTAATACAAACTGGTTGTTTCACATGCTTTCTAGGATTTGCTGTTCCATATACTATCTCGGATGTGATGTGGTTGCTTCACTTACTATCTTGGTTACAATGTTGTTTCACATTCTATCTAAGATGCAAAGTGGTTCTTTCAAATGCTCTCTAGGATGTGATGCTCCACATACTATCTAGGATGTGATATGGTTGTTTCACTTGCTATCTAGGATGTGTTGTGGTTGATTCACATACTATTTAGGTTGCAAAGTGGTTGTTTTACATGTTGTCTTGGATGTGAAGTGGTCGAGTCACCGACTATCTAGGATATGATGTCCTTGTTTCACATACTCTCTAGGATACAATGTGGTTGTTTCACATGCTGTCTAGGATGTGATATAGCTGTTTCACATACTATTTAGGATGCAAAGTGGTTGTTTCACATGGTTTCTACAATGTGAAGTGGTAGATTCACCTACTATCTAGGATATGATTTGGTTGTTTCACATGCTGTCTAGGATGTGATGCAGTTGTTTCACATACTATCCAGGATGTGATCTGGCTGTTTCAAGTACTATCAAGGATGTGATGTGATTGTTTCATTTAGTACCTAGTATGTGATGTGGTTGTTTCATGTACTATCTAGGATTTGATGTGGTTGTTTCACATACCATCTAGGATATGATATGACTGTTTCCCATATTATCTAGGATGCATAGTGTTTGTTTTGCATGCTGTCTAGGATATGAAGTGGTCATTTCACCTACTATCTAGGATATGATGTGGTTGTTTCACATCCTATCTAGCATACTATGTGGTTGTTTGACATGCTGTCTAGGATGTGATGCAGTTGGGTTCACATACTATCCAGGATGTGATCTGGCTGTTTCAAGTACTATCTAGGATGGGATGTGATGTGGTTGTTTCATTTAGTACCTAGTATGTGATATGGCTGTTTCTTGTACTATCTAGGATGTGATGTGGTTGTTTCAAGTACTATCTAGGATGTGATGTGGTTGTTTCATTTAGTACCTAGTATGTGATATGGCTTTTTCATGTACTATCTAGGATGTGATGTGGTTGTTTCAAGTACTATCTAGGATGTGATGTGGTTGTTTCATTTAGTACCTAGTATGTGATATGGCTGTTTCATGTACTATCTAGAATGTGATGTGGTTGTTTCAAGTACTATCTAGGATGTGAAGTGGTTGTTTTACATACTGTCAAGCATGTGATGTTGTTTCACATGCTATCTATGATGTGATGTGGTTTCATATGCTGTCTAGGATGTGATGTGGTTGTGTCACATACTATTTAAGGTACAAAATAGTTGTTGCATATGCTGTCTATGATGTGATGTAGTCATTTCTCTTACTATCTAGGATGTGATGTGGTTGTTTTATGTACCATCTAGGTTGTGATCTGGTTATTAAACATACTATCTCGGAAACAAAGTGGTTGTTTCATATGCTGTCTAGGATGTGACATTTCACCTACTATCTAGGATGTGATTGTTTCACATGCTTTCTAGGTTGTGATGCGGTTGTTGCACATACTATCTAGCATGTGATATGGCTGCTTCATATATTTTCTAGGATGTGATGCAGTTGTTTCACTTAGTATCTAGGATGTGATGTGGTTGTTTCATGGACTATCTAGGATGTGATGTCTTTGTTCTATGTACTATCTAGGATGTGATACTGTTGGTTCCTGTACGTTCTAGGATGTGATGTGGTTGTTTCACATACTGTCTAGGATGGGATGTGCTTGTTTTATATGCTGTCTAGGGTGTGATGTTTCACTTACTATCTAGTCTTGGGACCTCACCTTATGGTTTTTTGCATACTATTTAGGCCAAAAAGTTGTTGTTTCACATGTTGTCTAGGATGTGATGTGGTTGCCTCACGTACTCTCTAGGAAGTAATATGGCTTCACATGCTATCTAAGATACAAAGTGGTTGCTTCACATACTGTCTGGGATGTTATGTGGCTGTTTCACATGCTGTCTAGCATGTGATGTGATTGTTTTACATACTATCTAAGAAACAAAGTGGTTATTTCACATGGTGTTTAGGATGTGATTTGGTTGTTTCAAATGGTGTCTAGGATGTGATGCGGTTGTTTCACATGCTATCTAGGATCTGATATGGTTGTTTAACATCCTCTCAAGGATGTGATGCTGTTTTATGTACTATCTAGGTTGCAATATGGTTGTTTCACATACTATCTAGTATGTGATATGCTTTTTTCACATAGTGTTTAGGATACAAAGTAGTTATGTCACATGTTATCTAGGATATGATATGACTGCTTCACATACTATCTGGGATGTGATATGGTTGTCTCACATACTATTTAGGATACCAAGTGGTTGTTTCTCATGCTGTCTAGGATTTGATGCTTTACACACTATCTAGGGTATTATATGGTTGTTTCACACACTATCTAGGATACAAAGTGGTTGGTTTTCATGCTGTCAAAGATGTGATATAGCTGTTTCTCATACAATTTATTATATAAAGTGGTTGTTTCACATACTGTTTAGGATACCAAGTGGTTGTTTCTCATGCTGTCAAGGATGTGATATGGCTGTTTCGCATACTATTTAGGATACAAAGTAGTTGTTTCAAATGCTGTTTTGGGTGTGATGCGGTCATTTCTCTTACTATCTAGAATGTGATGTGGTCATTTCAGTGACTATCTGGGATGTGTTGTGGTTGTTCCCATACTATATAGGATACAATGTGGTTGTTTCACAAGTTGTATAGGTTGTGATGTGGTTGTTTCACTTGCTATCTAGGATGTGATATGGCTGTTTCACGTACTATCTAGAATGTGATATGGTTGTTTCACATACTTTGTAGGATGTGATGTGGTTGTTTCCCTTACTATCTAGGATAAGATGTGGTTGTTTCATGTATTATCTAGGATGTGATGTGGTGCTTTACATCTATCTAGGATGTGATATGGTTGTTTAATGTACTATATAGCATGTGATGTGGTTGTTTCACATACTATCTAGGATGTGATATGCTTGTTTAATCTGGTGGGGAAGGGTCTAATAGGATAAAAATCACTGTATGATGTACACTATGTTTCATGTGTTGTCAGGGATATGTAGGTTGAGGGAAGGTGACTTTATGAGATCCGTAATGAAAAGCCAACGGTAAAGACAAGAGCATTTAACAAGTGATCGTCATGTTATGCACACACACAAATATATATATATAGTTATTTCATATACTGTTTAGGATATGAAGTGGATGTTTTACATGTTGTCTAGGATTTGATGTTGTCATTTAACTTACTATCTAGGATGTGATGTGACTTTCACATACTATCTAGGATGTGATATAATTGTTTCACATGTTATCTGATACAAACTGGTTGTTTCACATGCTGTCTAGGATTTGCTGTTCCACATACTATCTCGGATGTGATGTGGTTGCTTCACATTCTGTCTAGGATTTGCTGTTCCACATGCTATCTCGGATGTGATGTGGTTGCTTCACTTACTATCTTGGTTACAATGTTGTTGTTTCACATTCTATATGGGATACAAAGTGGTTCTTTCAAATGCTGCCTAGGATGTGATGCTCCATATACTATCTAGGATATAATATGGTTGTTTCACATGCTGTCTAGGATGTGATATAGCTGTTTCACATACTATTTAGGATACAAAGTGGTTGTTTCACATGCTGTCTGGGATGTGAAGTGATTGATTCACCTACTATCTAGGACATGATTTGGTGGTTTCACATGCTGTCTAGGATGTGATTCAGTTGTTTCATACTATCTAGGATGTGATCTGGCTGTTTCAAGTACTATCTAGGATGTGATGTGATTGCTTCATTTAGTACCTAGTATGTAATATGACTGTTTCATGTAATATCTAGGATGTGATATGATTGTTTCATGTACTATCTAGGATGTGATGTGGTTGTTTCATGTACTCTCTAGTATGTGATGTGGTTATTTTACATACTATCTAGGATGTGATATGGTTGTTTCCCATACTATGTAGGATACAAAGTGGTTGTTTGACATGCTGTCTAGGATGTGATGCTGTTGGGTTCACATACTCTCTAGGGTACTGTATGTCTATTTCATGTGCTATCTAGGATGTGAAGTAGTAGATTCACCTAATATCTAGGATATGCTGTGGTTGTTTAACATCCTATCTAGCATACTATGTGGTTGTTTGACATGCTGTCTAGGATGTGATGCTGTTGGGTTCACATACTCTCTAGGATACTGTATGTCTATTTCATGTGCTATCTAGGATGTGATGTGGTTGTTTCAAGTGCTATCTAGGATGTGATGTGGTTGTTTCAAGTACTATCTAGGATGTGATATGGTTGTTGCAAGTACTATCTAGGATGTGAAGTGGTTGTTTCAAGTACTATCTAGGATGTGAAGTGGTTGTTTCAAGTACTATCTAGGATGTGAAGTGGTTGTTTCAAGTACTATCTAGGATGTGATGTGGTTGTTTTGCTTACTATCTAGGATAGGATTTGGTTGTTTCACATGCTGTCTAGGATGTGATATGGTTGTTTCACATACTATCTAGGATACAATCTGGTTATTTCACATACTATGATGTGATGTGGTAGTTTTAGGTGCTGTCTAGGTTGTGATAAGGTTGTTTCACATACTATGTGGGATACAATGTGGTTGTTCTCATGCTGTCTATAATGTGACATAGCTGTTTCACATTTTCTGTAGGATACACAGTGGATGCTTCAGTTGCTGTGTAGGATGTGATACTGTTGTTGCACATACAATCTATGATGTGTTTTGGTTGTTTCACATACTATCTAGGATGTGATATGGTTGTTTTACATACTATTTAAGATACAAAATAGTTGTTTCACATGCTGTCTAGGATGTGATGTAATTGTTTCACTTACTATCTAGGATGTGATATGGCTGTTTCGTATACTTTTTAGGATACAATGTGGTTGTTTCACATACCGTTAAGGATGCAAAATGGTTGTTTCACATGCTGTCTGGGATGTGATATTTAACCTATTATCTAGGATGTGATGTGGCTGTTTCACTTGCTATCTAGGATATAATGTGGTTGTTTCACATGCTAAGTTGTGATGCGGTTGTTTCACATACTATCTTGGATGTGATATGGCTGTTTCATGTACTATCTAGGATGTGATGTGGTTGTTTCATGGACTATCTAGGTTGCATAGTGTTTTTTCCAAGTACTAGCTAGGATGTGATGTGATTGTTTCATATGCTGTCTAGGATGTGATATCATTGTTTTATCTACTATTGAGGTTGTAATCTGGTTATTTCACATACTATTTAGGATAATATGTGGTTGCTTCACAAGCTATGTGGGATGTGATGTGGTTGTTTCACATACTAGTTAAGATACAAAGTTGTTTCATATGCTGTCTAGGACTTGATGTGGTCATTTCCCTTACTATCTAGGATGTGATGTAGTTGTTTCACATACTAGCTAGGATGTGATGTGGTTGTTTCACATACTGTCTAGGATGTGATGTGGTTGCTTTATGTACCATCTAGATTGTGATCTGATTATTTCACATAATATCTAGGAAACAAAATGGTTGTTTCACATACTGTCTAGGATATGATGTTTCACCTACCATTTAGGATGTGATGTAGTTGCTTCACATGCTGTCTAGTTTGTGATGTGGCTGTTGTACATACTATCTAGGATGTGATATGGCTGTTTCATGTACCATCTATGATGTGATGTGGTTGTTTCAAATGGATGTTTCTCATACTATTAGGATGTGATATGGTTGTTTCACATCTAGGATGTGATATGGCTGTTTCTACTGTTTAGGATGCAAAGTGGTTGTATCACCTATTATCTACGATGTGATGTGGTTATTTCACACACTATCTAGGATACAAAGTGGTTGTTTCTCATGCTGTCTAGTATGTGATATGGCTGTTTCACATACTATTTAGGATACAAAGTGGTTGTTTCAAATGCTGTTGAGGATGTGATACAGTCATTTCTCTTACTATTTAGGATGTGATGTGGTCATTTTAGTGACTATCTAGGATGCTTTGTGGTTGTTTCTCATACTATCTAGGATACAATGTGGTTATTTCACATGCTGTCTAGGTTATGATATGTTTTTTTCACCTACTATCTAGATGCAAAATGGCTGTTTCACATACTATCTAGAAGCTGATATGGTTGCTTCACATACTCTCTAAGCTGAGATGTGTTTTACATACTATCTAGGATTTGATATGGCTGTTTCAAGTATGATTTAGGATATGATGTCATTATTTTATGTACTATCAAGGTTGTGATCTGGTTATTTCACATACTATTTAGGATAAAAAGTGGTTGTTTCACATGCTGTCTAGGATGTGATATGGTTGTTTCGCATGCTATCTTGGATGCAAACTGTTTTTTTCACATGCTGTCTAGGTTGTGATCTGGTTGTTTCACATACTGTAGGAAGTGATATGGCTGTTTCATGTACTATCTAGGATGTGATGTGGTTGTTTCATGTACTATCTGGGATAGGATATCTTTGATTTACTATCTAGTATGTGATGTGGTTGTTTCATGTACTATCTAGAATGGGATGTGGTTGTTTCATGTAGTATCTAATACATGATGTGGTTGTTTCATGTACTATCTAGAATGTGATGTGGTTGTTTCACATAGTATCTAATATATGATGTGGTTGTTTCAAGTACTATCTAGGATTAGGATTACCACCAATCCCACTTTGCAAGGGACAGTCCCTCTTTGGGCAGTTGTGTCCTGCAAAAAAAACTGTAAAAATGGCAAATGTCCTGAGATTTTAGGTCAAATTTATTTCCTATATTTTATGTAATAGTTGCATAAAACAGTTATTCTGTATAAGAAACGGGATAAGCAACTAAAATGCTACAAGAATAAGCTTTTATTTAGGCAAAAAAGTGAAGTTCTGTCCTTTGTACTGGCTTTGGGTATGTTTTGGCCTGCAAAATCTGATGTTTGTACCAAAAAAGTCCCACTTTGGGCATTTGAAAAGGTGGCAACCCTATCTAGGATGTGATGTGATTGTTTCACATGCTGTCTAGGATGTGATGTTCCACATGCTGTCTAGGATGTGATGTTCCACATGCTGTCTAGGATGTGATGTGGTTGTTTTACATGCTATCTTGGTTGTAATATGCTTGTTACACATACTATCTAGGATGTGATATGACTGTTTCACACATACTGTCTTGGATGTGATGCTTCACACACTATTTAGGGTATGATATAATTGTTTCACATGCTGTTTAGGATACAAAGAGGTTGTTTCTCATGCTGTCTAGGATGTGATATGGCTGTTTCGCATACTGTTTAGGATACAAAATGGTTGTTTCAAATGCTGTCTAGGATATGATATGGTCATTTCAGTGACTATCTCTGATGTGATGTGTTTGTTTCACATGCTATCTAGATGTGATATGGTTGTTTCTCATGCTGTCTAGGATGTTATGTAGTTGTTTTTCTTACTATCTAGCTTGTGATCTGTTTGTTTCATATACTAGCTAGGATACACAGTGGTTGTTTTACATGCTGTCCAGGATGTGTTTTTTCATATACTATCTAGGATGTGATGTGACTGTTTCACATGCTGTCTAGGAAGTGATGTAGTTGTTTCACATACTGTCTAGGAAGTGATGTGGTTGTTTCACATAATATCTAGGAGGTGATGTAGTTGTTACACGTACTGTCTAGGAAGTGATGCAGTTGTTTCATATACTATCTGGGATGCAAAGTGGTTGTTTCACATCTTGTATAGGGTGTGATGTAGTTGTTTATCATGCTGTCTAGGATGTGATGGAGTTGTTTCATGTACTATGTAGGATGTGATGTGGTTGTTTCACATACTGTCTAGGAAGTGATGCGGTTGTTTTACATACTTTCTGGGATGCAAAGTAGTTGTTTCACATTTTGTATAGGGTATGATGTAGTTGTTTCTCATGCTGTCTAGGATGTGATGTAGTTGTTTCATGTACTATCTAGGATGTGATGTAGTTGTTTCATGCAATATCTAGGATGTGATGTGGTTGTTTCACATAGGTTCATAGGTTGGTACTAGGCTATCAGCCCTAGGGCCTATATAAGCCTAGCCATAACAATTCCCTGGCTATTTCTTCCCAGACTATTTACTTCCCTGGACCCCTGTCTAGCAGGGTGACTGACGTGATCCCCAGGGTGAATTTCCTTTCTCCCATCCAGTCATCAAGGTTCCTTTTGAAGAGAGCCAAAGAGGCACTATGCTTGACATGTATGGGTAGTCTATTCCAGAGTCTGGGGAGTCTCTGGGTCAGGAACCTATCCCTCCATCATGTTTTGTTTATTGTGATGACAAGATTTAGATCCCTGGAGTGTGTGGCTCTGAGGAATTTTGATTTCTTTAAGTGTAGCATGTCCAACAGCTCTGGGTTTGACATGGCCTTGTATGTTAAGCAGAGATTACCTCGGAGTAGATGATATGCGACTGAGTAGAGCTAGAGTTTTTTAAGGCGGTCAGCATAGGGCATCTGCTTTAGGCCTGTGATTCTTTTAGTGAGGTATTTCTGTGGCCTTTCCAGTTGTTGCAGATGTCTTGAGAGGTTCATACCAAATGGGGCATTGTATTCTATAATGGGTCTAATGAGGGAAGAGTACAGTGGGACAATGACCTCCTTTTTTCTGCATGAAAACCCTTAGGATGAGGTGTGCCACATAGAAGGATTTCCTGACTGTTGTGGCGATGTGATTATTGAAGGTGAGACCACTGTCCATCTGTGTCCTTAAGTCTCTTATCACACTTTCGGTGTTTATGGTACTGCCACCTAAGTGATAATTAATGGGTACATGTTTTTTCCCAAAGGGGATAACTATACATTTCTTGGCATTGAGCTTGAGCCCATGGCTGTCTAGGAAGTGATGCGGTTGTTTCACATACTATCTGGGATGCAAAGTGGTTGTTTCACATTTTTGTATAGGGTGTGATGTAGTTGTTTCTTATGCTGTCTAGGATGTAATATTTTTTTTTCACATACTGTTTAGGATACAAAGTGGTTATATCATATGTTGTCTAGGATGTGATGTGGTTGCTTCAACTACTATCTAGCATGTGATATGGTTGTTTCACATACTATCTAGGAGACACACTGGTTGTTTCACATGCTGTCTAGGATGTGATGCTTTACGCACTATTTAGGATGTGACATAGTTGTTTCACATACTGTTTTGGATTGGTTGTTTCACCTACTATCTAGGATGTGATGTGGTTGTTTCACACACTATCTAGGATAGAAAGTGGTTGTTTTACATGATATCTAGGATACAAAGTGGTTGTTTCTCATGCTGTCTCGGATGTGATGTAGTTGTTTCTCATACTATTTATTATACAGAGTGGTTGTTTCACATACAGCTTAGGATACAAAGTGGTTGTTGCTCATGCTATTTAGGATGTGATATGGCTGTTTCACATACTGTTTAGGATGCAAAATGGTTGTTTCAAATGCTGTCTAGGATGTGATATTGTAATTTCAGTAACTATCTCTGATGTGATGTGTTTGATTCACATGCTATCTAGATGTGATATGGTTGTTTCTCATGCTGTCTAGGATGTTATGTAGTTGTTTTACTTACTGTCTAGGTTGTGATCTGTTTATTTCACATACTAGCTAGGATACAAAGTGGTTGTTTCACATGCTGTCCAGGATGTGATGTTTCATATACTATCTAGGATGCAATCTGGTTGTTTCACATGCTGGCTAGGATGTGATGTAGCTGTTTCACATACTGTTTAGGATACAAAATTGTTGTCTGACATGCTGTCTAGGATGTGAAGTAGTTGTTTCACCTACTATCGAGGATGCAATGTGGTTGTTTAACATACTACAGTACCTAGGATATGATGTGGTTGATTTACCTGCTATTTAGGATGTGATATTGTTGTTTCAAGTATTATCTAGGGCATAATGTGATTGTTTTATGTACTATCTAGGATGAGATGTGGTTATTTCATGTACTATCTAGGATGTGATGTGGTTCTTTTGTTTGATTGGGAAGAGACTAATAGGATAATAATCACCGTATTACATGTACTATGTTTCATGTGTTGTCAGTGATGTGCAGGAGGTCAGAAGGTGACTTTGTGATGTCCATAATATAATCTATAGTTTTACCTTTAAACCTGGTATATTCTCTCCAAAATTGAAGTAAGCAGAGCCTGAATATAGTCCAGGCTTGTACAACTGCTACAAAATAAAAGAACTCTACCACCAGAATTAAGCAGAGCCTGAATATAGTCCAGGCTTGTACAACTGCTACAAAATAAAAGGACTCTACCACCAGAATTCTGCAAACTCCGAGATTGGGTTTGCCCCGCTCCGCTCCCCACCCTGCCCCCTTATCCCACCCGCCTCCACTGCCTCTAGATTTATAGCTACCTGGCCACTCCTACTTCCTCTCCCACCCACCAGACTTCCTCTCTACCTACCCCCCCCTGCACACTAAAACTATCACTACTTCTCCCCCGATAATCACATCCTCATCTCCTTACACCACCTCAGTCCCCTAACACTATGCCCAGGCCAACAGGGATAATCATCCTACTTATCCTACCACTCATTGTGATACCCTACCTCTTAACGAGCTATGAACACCTGACATTATCAGGCTTCCACTATCCAAATTATCACACAAGTTCCCCCTCCCCTCCACCTATAGTCAAATTCTTCCCCCACCATACAACCACCAAAACAAAAAATCTCAGTAATCCTTATCTTAATAAACAACACCAAATAACTACTAAAACAAAATATGGTCTAAAATTACTAATCAAAGTCCTAAAACTAATAGCCTACCTAAGGAAAAACATCACCAAAGATGGAGACATCCATCCCAACCCAAGCCCTACCAGCTCAACAGAGCCCACAAATCATCCGCTCTCCCTTAGACCGGCTAACTCTCTCCTCATCTGTCACTTAAACATAAGAAGTCTGAACAACAAGGTACACAACCTACATGCCATGCTAGCAAAATATCTACCTGACATCATGTGTCTAACTGAAACATGGCTTAAACCATCAACCAAAGACAATCAGATAATGTCACCTGGGTTCAACATACTCAGAGCTGACCGTATAAAGAAAAGAGGAGGTGGGACAGCTGTCCTTTATAAAAATACGCTTAACATCCTAACTAACCCCAAACAACCACCGCAGGTTGCTAATGCTGAAATATTAGCTCTAAAAATACAACTAAATAAACTAAAAAGTGTAAACCTAATAGTTATCTATATACCCCCAGGGAACAATATTGAAACTTTAGAAGCCATCTTAAATTGGATAGATAACAACTATCCACAAGAAACAATAGTCCTGGGAGATGTTAACATTGATTGGAATCAATGCTCTGCACGGTCCAATCCTACTTCTTTAAATCTCCATGGTTTCTCTCAGATTATACCCACTACCACCAGACTAGGTAATAATAAACAAAAAGAGAGCATACTTGACTGGGTTCTCGTCAAGGAGCACCCCCAAAAATATACCCCGGGGACACTCCCCAATGATCTTAGTGATCATATGCTTACATACATTATGAAAGATAATACATACAATGCTAGCATGCCAGTGTATAGAACGATCAGAAACAAAAAAAATTTGACCCAATAAAATTTAACATGGAACTTAAATACTGTAACTGGTCAAAACTGAAATTCCTTCCCCTAGATGAGGCAGTCTCACATTTTAACGAAACATTCCTTACCATACTTGACTCTCATGCTCCCAAAAGGGTATCTAGAATCAAAACACACATAGCACCCTGGCTAACCACAGAGACCAAAACCAAAATAACTAATAGAGACAAAGCATGGACCAAGTGGCGTACTACCAAGTTACCACAAGACCAGGTCATCTTCCAGCAAATAAGAAATGAAACTAAAAAGGCCACCGCTCTAGATAAGAAAAACTACTTTCACCACCTACAAAACAAAAACCAAAAGAACCCTCAAAAATTCTGGGCAGGATTGAACAAACTTCTCCAACCAGGAAAATCCACCACTCCTACCCCAGAAACTCTATCTGACAAGAACCAAGAAGAAGTAGCCAACAACTTTAATACCTTCTTCACCGAAACCATTCAGTCCCTAGCTAACCAGCTACCTGCTCCCTCTACCACCCCAAAAAATACCACATCCAACTCTCCACTATCCTTTAACCTCCAACCCATATCCACCGCCTTCGTTCGATCCCTATTGAAAAAACTAAAGCCAACTACCCTTTCAGCTGATCTCCTACCAGCTGAATACCTGCAAATTGCTGCAGATGTCATAGCCTACCCCATTTCAATCTTAATTAACAGAACCATTACTGAGTCCACAATCCCAGCAATATGGAAAATATCTTACATCATACCTCTTCATAAAGGAGGAACATCCACTGAACTCTCTAACTATAGACCAATAGCCATACTATCACCACTTGCCAAAATTATGGAAAAGTGTGTGCATAACCAACTCATGTCCTATCTCATCTAAAACAAGCTACTAACTGACTGTCAACATGGATTTAGACCCCATCATAGCACGACTACTGCCCTCCTCTCTTTTACCGAGAAAATTAACGTTAATAACAAAAATATTTCCTCGGCTCTCTTTCTAGATATGTCGAAAGCTTTCGACATGGTAAACCACCAGTTACTTCTCAAAACCTTAGAAACCTTACATCTAGACACCCAAGTCCTAAACTGGTTTCAGGCCTACCTCGCTGGCAGACAACAGGCAGTAATGTGGCAGAACAAGCTCTCCTGCCTACTACCGAACAGCATAGGTGTACCTCAAGGGTCCATATTAGGACCTCTTATCTTCTCAATATTCATAAACGACCTCCATTCAGCTATCCCCGAAGCCACCTGCATCCAATATGCAGATGACTCAACTCTCATCTGTTCTAATCCCATCCTTGATAACCTTCTAACAACTACCCAACACAGCTTTACCATAGTTGAAAATTGGCGAATTGACCATCAACTCACCCTAAACCCAAAAAAAACCCAACTACTTCTCTTCCACCCAACCAACACAACACCTTTCACACAATTCACTATTCAATCCAATAATGGTACCATTATCTCTCCTGTTACCAACGCTAAACTATTAGGAGTAAACATTGACAATAAACTGCAATTTGACACCCACATCAACCAAACTATTAAAATGGTAAACAAAAAACTAGGGTCTTTATATAGGTTAAAAACCTTCCTAACTCCAGCCGCTAGACTAGCTACTGCCCGCTCACACCTCCTATCCACCCTACTATACGCCTCCCCCATCCTTACGAACCTCAACAAATCGGACCTCAATTGTCTCTCCACTTGTTATAACCACATTGCTAGATTCATCACTGCCTTACCCTATAGAACACACCATTGTATTAACCTGAAAAAACTTGACTGGCTAGAACTCCCCAATCTTCTTCTGGAATACCAACTCATAGATGCCTTTAAAATACTGAAACATCCAGAGAACACCCCTGCACTAAAAAACATACTAACCCCTTACTCCAACCTAAGTTCACTTCGCTTATCTAACAAACTCCTAATACAAACTAGCAAGTCCCATAACCTAGGCGGGGACACACTGTATTCCAATATTATTGGCAAGGTGTGGAATTCTCTTCCCAATAAGCTCACGTCTTTACCATCACTAGCTCAATTCAAAAAAGAACTAAAAACCCACTATAAATCACAATGGCTTTGTCCTTGTATGAACCCAGACTAACATTCCAATGTGCAATTCTACATACAAGTGGGCAATTATTGTCTTATTCAACCAAGTGTGAATTAACCTGAATATAATGAACTGTAACCAGCTGTAGTTTCTATTGTAATAATTTTCTCTCTCTTTAAACTATGTAAATTGTCTTTATGTCTTTGTAACAATATATCATTGTTAACCCTGTCGGAGCTTTTCTCCCCGGGACTCTGCTGAAAATGGACATGTATCCAGTCGGACTATCCCGGTCAACAAACATTCTGTCTAGGATCTGATGTGGTTGTTTCACATGGTGTCTCAGGTGTGATTTGGTTGTTTCACATGCTATCTAGGATGTGATGTGGTTGTTTCACATGCTATCTAGGATCTGATGTGGTTGTTTTACATGCTATCTAGGATGTGATGTGGTTGTTTCACATGCTATCTAAAATGTGATGTAGTTGTTTCACATACTATTTAGGATACAAAGTGGTTCTTTCATATGGTATCTAGGATGTGATGTAGTTGTTTCACATACTATTTAGGATACAAAGTAGTTGTTTCACTTGCTATCTAGGATATGATGTGGTTGTTTCACACATACTTCTCAACTTTACAGATTTTCTGTACAGATGTTTACAGAATGTCCAGATTTTTGCCTCAAATTTTTAGTCTGTTTTTCATAAAACTGTGGTTTTCTGGCAAATTAGAAGCAATTCATTAAAGACTGAAGTTAGAAAATAATGACAGGCATTTGAGTTTCAGACTTCATACCTTTCAGAAAATTCATGCTAATGCAAAACCTGTTATTCTATCAACTTTCTAAGTTTGTTAGAGTAATAGTTAAAACTTGTCCCTATTTTTGGGCCTTTGTCCCACTTTTATTAGTGGCTTTGTCCAGATTTCTTGCTCTAAGAGGTTGAAAGGTATGGTTTCACATACTGTCTAGGATACAATGTGGTTGTTTCACATGCTGTCTATGATGTGATGTGGTTGTTTCACATGCTATCTAGGAGGTGATGTAGTTGTTTCACATACTATCTAGGTTGTGATATGGCTGTTTCAAGTATTATCTAGGATGTGATGTGGTTGTTTAACATGCTTTCTAGGATGTGATGTGGTTGTTTCACATGCTATTTGGGACACAAAGTGGTTGCTTCACATGCTGTCTTGGATGTAAAATGGTCGAGTCACCTACTATCTAGGATGTGATATGGCTATTTCAAGTACTATCTAGGATGTGATATGGTTGTTTCATGTACTATCTAGGATGTGATATGGTTGTTTCACATACTATTTAGGATGTGATATGGTTGTTTCATGTACTATCTAGGATGTGATATGGCTGTTTCAAGTACTATCTAGGATGTGATATGGTTGTTTCATGTACTATCTAGGATGTGATATGGTTGTTTCACATACGTTTTAGGATGTGATATGGTTGTTTCATTTGGCTGGGAAGGAACTAATAGGATAAGAATCACTGTATTACATGTACTATGTTTCATGTGTTGTTAGGGATGTGCAGGAGATGTGAAGTTAACTTTGTAAGGTCCCTAACAAAAAGCCAACATTCAAGATAAGAACATTTGAACATGTTACACACACACACACACAACAGTAGTACAGAGACACAACAGTAGTGCATTCAGCTTTATTTTATGGGATATGTATATACTTTCTCAGTAATTCTCACACAGTCAGCAAAAGAGTAAATGTTGATTGAGATATGTAACTTGGGGATTACTATACTAAAAGTTTAAGAATTTTGGGAGACCTTTTTGAGGATATCTTTTGGGATATCTGACTAATTTGACTGCAGGAAATAGGGACTTAGTAATAGGGCTCTCAAGGTAAGTGCATCAAGGAATAATGTAGTTAATTGTTAATATTATGCAATAATGTAGTTAATTGTTAATATTATGCAATAATGTAGTTAATTGTTAATATTATGCTGTTCATTCAGTTTCAGCTTAACTGAGTTTTACATTCACCCTGTAGTTAGTGCAGAAGGCTAATCACCAAGCTGTTAAGGAGATGCCTCTTGTTTCAAGGGTACAGGGTTTAAATTTTTCCACCTTCATTTCTCTACTGTGTGACCTTGGTCAAGTCACTTAACCAGACCATGCTTTGGGACAATTGGGAATTTAGGCTAGGCTACTTAATGGTCTCCTAAATTGACTGTACTGACCCCGTGAAAGTTGTAACACTGTAAGAGTGAATGCAGTCACATGCTTAAGGCATTTACACATTGTTTTTCCTTTAAAACATTTTTGTTGAGTTGTACATGGATGTGTAGCATCTGTCCATAATTTAGCTCGCAGCACAACATGGAATACAAAATTGCAACAGCTATCACTTCTTTAGATACTGAACAAGCAGTCTGTCGATTTCTATCACTTTAAATGCATTTGATTGTTGTAGAAGTTCCACATTTTCTTAAAAGTGCTCAGAATCTTGAAAAAAACAAAAACTTTGCATCCAGATCTCTGTCCTTACTCTGATTTGGCACAGAAAACAACACAATAAGTAATATCTGGAGTTCAGAATTTTCTGTTGTATCCAGTCCTTGCAGCACCATTTTTACGTGCAGAGGAAGTTTATACTAGCCATTGCTGATGAGACGAAGGAGTACGAAATGAATATTTCCAAATCACATCATTTAAATTAAGGCAGGTCAGCACAACCAGACTCCAGCTGGAAACCTGGAAAAACCCACCGAGATCCTTTAGGTGTGTAGGATTCACAGCTTATAGGAAGGTGATGTTACCTAGTTTTCCACTCCAAAAGGTACCTGAGTCATGCACAACTCGTTTGTACACAACTGTTGTAAATACATGCAGCAGTGTAAAATTCATAAAAGTGTGTGGATTCTATACTTTAATCTCAGAGAGAGTGAGGCATCATGAAACATTCATACATTGTTCCTCTCTTCAAAATCTACTTATGAGTCCTGGAAACACTTACTGCTGATGGTGGAAGATAATGAGCTAGATTTTTACAGCTAGAAGCAAAAGAAAGGGTGTTTGCTCTTTTTCAACCTGACTAGTAAAAATGCTCTTCTTGTGGACATCTAACAATCCCGCACTCA
>NC_056748.1:1068691780-1068734280 GCF_019279795.1 Protopterus annectens | reverse complement strand
GTAATTAGAAACCAAAGCCGACCTGCACTGTGAAATCAATTCTGCTGATTAGTATTTGTAACCTTATTCTATATTACATCATGATATGATCCCTGTATGTATACAATCCCTGTGTATACAGCACCACAATGATATGATCCCTGTACATATACAGTCCCTGTGTATACAACACCACAATGATACAATCCCTGTACATATACAATCCCTGTGTATAGAGCTACAGCACCACAATGATATGATCCCTGTACATATACAGTCACTGTGTATACAGCTACAGCACCACAATGATATGATCCCTGTACATATACAGTCCCTGTGTATACAGCACCACAATGATACAATTCCTGTTCATATACAGTCCCTGTGTATACAGCACCACAATGATACAGCACCACAATGATACAATCCCTGTACAAATATAGTCCCTATATGTACCGCACTACAGAAACACAAGCACACAAACAGACACATGCTTACATACATGCATGCTCAAATGCACAGTGTGCAGAAGCACATGCACACACATAAATGCACATGCAACACTTACAAAATGAAATATGTACAAACACGACACACACAAACACACACACACACACACACACACACACATGTAAATGCACATGCAGAACTTAATCAAACAAATAAAAAACAGACACACACACACACACACACACACACACACACACACACACACACATGTAAATTCACATGCAGAACTTGCACAAACAGGCACACACACATGCACATGCAACACTTACACAATCAAACATGCAAATGCACATGCAACACTTACACAAACACACAGAAACACAAGCAAAAATACAGACTCAAACACAAGAAAATGCACATGCTACATTTAAAGAATCAAACATAGACACACACACACACACACACACACGCAAATGCACATGCAAAATTTACACAAACAAGCAGAAACATTGATAGGCAGACACACACACACACACACACACACACACACACACACACACACACACACACACACACACACAAACATTTACACACATTACTGCCTAGACAGTTTCTAGATAGCTTTGGCTTGTTTCTGCTCCCTCTGCTAAGTTGTTATATTAAATAAGAACTACATAGTGCCATCCAACATCCTAAACACCAACTGAACATCAAGTCCCTCTGTTATACCAAAATGCAAAGTTCCAGGGATTAGGACAGGGAACATAGTACACTTATATTCATTTCATTTAACAGTGTTTCTCTAGGGCTCAATGACACACAGTTCACCAGATCTGTTTCACTGAAATATGTCATGTCAGCCAAGCTTTTTTTTTTGGGGGGGGGTGAGATTCATGTCCATCCCAGATAAAAATAACCCACTTTGAAGCACAGTGAGATGGTTACATTTCTTTAGTGGTATCTAATCATCCAATCTGCCAGACCAAATTTTGTAAATCTCCTATTAGTCATCCATGCTTTCATTTAACAGGTTTTGTATCTGAAGTAATTATAGCAATTAATTTAGAGGATCTCAACTGTTAGCAAGCTGCTTTATCTAGTCAAACATACATTGTTTGGTTCCACCTTTGGTTGCTTGTTGCGTGATTCTAAGCCAGTCACTTAACCAGACATGCTGTAGGGTCACCCTGTAAAGGTACGATATCTAGTGAGCTTAGCTAGTTAAAAAATACATAAAAAAGGATGCACAGTAACTGCCATACCTGATAAGAGCAGCACTGCTGGAATTTGAGCCTTCTTTAACTAAAAAGGAGACTTCTTCTCACTGTACCTACAAAGAATAAAAGCAGAGCATACCTCTCAACTCTCCAGATTTTTGCCTCACATTTTGGTTTGTTTCTCATAAAACCCCTCTGTTCTTTCTTTGTTCTTTCCTATTCTCCATCTTTTTTATTTCCTTGCTGCTTCTTATATAAATATGTACACATATTTTGCTTTTGAAATATTTGTTTTCCTGCAAAAATGTACAGACCTATATAAATGCATATGTTCCTGAATGTATGTATTATATATGTATACATCTATGTCTATGCACAGTTTCCTATACTAATATATTTTATACATTATTGCCATGTAGCTGTACACTTTTCTTTTACTCTTCATGTAACCTGGACTGAGCCTGCAAATGGTTATTTGTGATCAGTGTTCTACCCTAGTAAAAAATATAACTAAATAAACATTTGATCTTGGCAAACCATTGTACATTTATGTCATCTTTGGATTTCTTCATCCTCCACCACGTGCCCTTTTCTTTAAATAAACTGAAAACAGATTAAGTAGCCTTCTAATTACTGTAAATGGTGGAAAATCTTGAATGCCCTGTTTTCTCTGTGTATTACATTGGCCAAATGAATCCAAGTGCTTTTCCATGTACCTATGTTGCCACTTCATTGTTTATACAAAACCAGGAATTAGTCCAGATCTGATGTCAAACTGAAGGCATCTTTGATAGCTGACACTGTACCTTTTCACTGTAGCAAAAATTCTACTATAACCATTTATGATTCCAAAGGAATTATTAATTGCATTCATTTAATTGGGCAGTCAAATTTGTGAGAGCTTGTATGTACCTACATAATGCATTTTGGTTCAGCAGAGCCTTCATCTGGTGAAATAATAAAGCCTCTGTTCTTTATATGGGTAAATAATGAAAGTGGTCCCTTTTCACTTTTTAAAAGACCTCATTCTTAATTAAGGGATGCTTAGAGTAATGTCTAAAATTTGTATCAATCTTGAGCACTGCAGATACCCCAAAGATGCATCAAAGATAAAATTGTTTTTCCCAAATAACAGTAGCATATGTGTGCAGTTCATCTTGTCCTCCTCAAGGTAGTTCACCTGTTTAAAGCTTGCATAAGTAGAATCAAACCACCTAATACTGCTTCTTGTGACATGCATTGCCACATGTTTGCCTGACAACACCAGGAATCAGTTGACCTTAAGTTCATTTACATTCTGTATACCCACCACGCCTTTTCCTCTTTTTGTCCCTTCTGTATTTGGCCCATACCCTCGTAAATGTTTGTGTATTCCCTCTGCATCACTCATTCTCCTAGTCATTTCCATGGGTCTGCAACCACTCTGAGGAGAAGGACTTTTGCAAATGTAGGATGTAGTTGCATCACACAAGGTACAAACTCTGCCTCCCCCACATCCTTCCAGCTTATGATAATGCATAAACGTTTACCTAATGAAATTGTCTGTAATCATATTATGTCTCCATAGTAATGCATTCACATTTACCTAACACAATTGTCTGTAATCATATCATGTCCGTGTCTCTTCTAAACTCCACTGAAAAGAGCTTGTAACCTTTGCCCTTCTGCTGGCTTTTGTCTAGACTCTTTCTAATAGCTCAATGTACCCTTCTTCATCTCTAGAACTGTACACACCTACTCAAGTTGGGGGGAAGCCAAGGACCCAGTAGAATGGATCAATTATGTCTTTGGTTCAAGCCCTGTTCCACTCATTCTGTTTCAGATGATTATTTTCAAGTAACAGCAGCATCATCAAAGAGGTTCATAGGTTCACAGGTATATATTAGGCTAACAAACACTATGGCCATTGAAAGCCTAATTGTGCAACAAAAATGTGACCCACAAATTCAATTTATATTTGATTTATAGTGGTGATTTACTCACTGCCTCTGTCCATTTGAGACATTGGAGCCAGAGCAGTGGTGAATTTCTGATAACCAGCTGACCGTCTCAAAAAACTCCAGCTTTACTCCGTTGCATATTGCCTACTCAGAGGTGGTCTCTGCCTAACATACAAAGCTATGTAAAACCCAGAGCTGTTGGACATGCTCCACTTAAAGAAATCCCAATCCCTCCAAGCTACACTCTCTAGGGACCTAAACCTTGTCACCACAATAAACAGAACATGCTGGAGGGATAGATTCCTGTTGAGAGACTTCCCATACTCTGGAACAAACTACCTATCTATATCAAACAAATGTCCTCATTAGCACTCTTCAAGAAAAATCTTGATGATTGGATGGAAGATAGGAAATTCATGCCACGGGTCACTTCTGTGGCTCTGCTTGACAGGGGCACAGGAAAATTATTTTCTTGGGTGGTGAAAGCCAGGGTACCTTTTTGGCTAGGCTTATATAGGTCCCAGGGCCAATAGCCTAGTACCTACCTATTAAACTATGAACCAATCCATTGCTCCAAGTTGCGTATACATAGGGATAGGAAGGAGCTCTGCTTCACATGGATGGTGTTTTTCCCTGCTTTTTTTCTAGCAATTCTACTGGAAGCTGACACTTTACACTAGCCTTTACCCAGTTACCTGTTGCTCAGGTAAAACATTTTGCATTTCTCTGCAGTGGGTCTCATGTACTGCTTTTCTACCACTTCCTTAAACTGTTCAGTTCCATTATCAGACCCTTCTCATCTTTAGTGTCATCATATTAGAGATTAGTCCTGTACTTTGTTCACTCATGCATGACTGAAACAAACACACTGACAAGTATTAGGCTTTGGCCTACTCTGAGCAGTAGTCTCTAGTCACTTTCCTTATTGCTTATACTATTTGTCACAGCAGAAAGGGTCTTACCCTTTTTCCATGCTGCAATAGAGAAGCTCAGGCTTGATCCTGCCTCCCAAGCAATGTGTTTTTCCTAGTAGCTGCTTGAGCAGGCCCCAGTCAAAGGCCTGGACAATGACCAGGTAGACTGTAATCGAGTTGTAAAACCAATTCATGTTCAATGGTCAGATCCTTCTATCTCTGAGCCCAACTTACTTAGTGTCCCCAAGACTTCTGTGTTCTAATAGAGCAGTCGGTCTTTTTCTCAACATTCTCTCCAGAATTTACCCTGCTACTGGTCTTAGGGTGACAGGCCTGTAGTTTTCCAGATTGTCTGTTTCCTTCACATACACTGACATGCTTTTTCTCTTACTTTTCTTATTTTATCCACATCATTACTTACCCAGATCAGGTCTGTCTTTCCTTTCCTCCCTTTTCTATATACAGTACCCAAAAAGACTTTGTTCTCCATAGACTTGTACATTGTTTCCCTACCTTATTTTTAATCTACTGATAGCATCCTTGTTCTGTGCCTATTTGACCTTCTCCATTCCCTTCCCCCTCTTGCATACCTTGACTTTTGTCCCAATCACTAGCCTTGTACAATTATTCAGGCATCTTGTCTTGCTGTTTTCTTTGTTGTCTCTTTCCCTATACTTTGTCCACAGACTGAAGTATTATATCAATGAACTAGTCCAATAGCTTATATCTTACCTCAGTTTGCCACCCAAACCACAAATTAGTCTTAACTCTCTACCTAGTTTAGCATATTTCAACCCCCCCAAAAACCCCACCACATTTGCGTTTTGGTTCCTATGCTTCCCCCTACTCAAACAACACTCTAGAGTTATAGCAGTTTGCTAATGTTTCATCATCTGGATATTTCAGATAATTTCTGCCTTGGTTAGGACCATGTCCACTGCTCCATTTTGTAGGTAAGGTCCCAGAGAAGCTGGACGAATCCACATGGTCCAAGATCCCAGTCGGGTCTCACTTCTTGTCTGTTCTGGAGCCTGGAATTACCGATTTCCTCATCACTCTTTCTGTTACATTTAATACATAACCCTTTTTATCCTACCATATTGCTATATTTTGTACCTGCTCTCACCTGCTACTCTCTCATTGTGTTAAAGGACAATACCCAGATGTGAAAACACCAGCATATCTGCCCTTTCTCTACATTAACTGTCAGGGTTCCTGCTACAGGTTCTAATCCTGTTTGAGCCCATTGAGCCTTTCAAGGGATGGTGTTCCTTGTCCTCCTCATCCCTGAGCTTGCTTTCAGTGCCTTTTCTTATATAGAGTAATACTACACCTCTGTTTCTCCCTTGTCTGTTATTCCTAAACCCTTGTACCCAGGCACCCGCGTATCATATGCTATCTTGTTTTAACTTACATTTTTGACATATTTGCAGTGCTAGCCTGCCCGCTTGTGTCACAGCATTCATTCCACCACCATCCTTCCCAGACTCCTGTTTTACATATAAATACTACCCACCAACGCTATGAACCATACTTGTTAGTTCGACACACCCTGTCCCCACACACTCTCCTTCTAACTAGGCCATTAGTATCTACCCCCCATTTTGCTTCCATAACATTGGCTCCATTTCCACCCCCCATTTTGCTTCCATAACATTGGCTCCATTTCCACCCCACATTTTGCTTCCATAACATTGGCTCCATTTCCACCTAGGTTTAATTGCATGATCATTGATGTGTACTACTTAAAGCCCAATTCTGAGCACCATGGTCCCTGATCCATGCTCTTCTTAGCTGATGCCTGTCATGGACATGCAAGTGGTATCTCTGCTAGACCTAATTTTCTTCTCCTAAAAACCATAAGATTTGTTTTTCTGTACTGCAGAAGCCAGCCATCATACTCCCTAGTCATTGTTGGCATGCTGGCTGCTGGCACTAATAAGTCCTCTAAAAATGGAACTTCTGCCTCCCACCCCCATCATAGTATATAACTGCAAATGAGTGGTGTTTCCTGCTAACACCTCAGTCGTGTCTGCTAGCAAATAATCAATGTCACATGCACTGTAAAAATAAATTCTTGTCTGCCTCCATGCTGGCTTCCCCTTCCTTTTTACTTGCTACCTTTCTTTTTTGCAGCCCTACATTCCTGTCCCTTTTGTTTGGATCCTTTCCTGTGCTACATCTGATTCCTTTCCTCTGCCTCATATACTCTTCCTGCATAATTTATCCACATTTTCCACTCTTGTCTCCCTTTACTCTAACAAAAAAAAAAAAAATATATATATATATATATATATATATATATATATATATATATATATATATATAAGATCAGAGTCAAAACATTGCATAAACAAATATCAGCACATTCTGCACATGCTCCAGGTATCACCCTGGAGTCATCTAAACTAACCGCAAGTGTTATTCAAGTGAGTTGCTGTACAGCCCACACCCCCTGCTAATTATATACACTAACTCCAGGATCACACAATCCCTGATGAAAGGGAATATTCCCCTACCTGGGGAATGTTGATCTCATTCGTCCATCTGTATCTGCCAAATGCTGTTAACAAAACAGTTGTCGGCATTGTGTCCATTTCAATGGGTATCCTGCACCTATATACATTTATATGATTACTGTACAATTAGCATGCATTTCCATAGTTGAATGCCATTTCTGGTCTCAAACTTTGTCAAATGAAGAATGTGCTGAGTACAGGAAGAGGCAAATTGTGGATACTGCATGTACATAAATGGGAATGGATGATAATGCCAAAACTTCCCTGGGGGTTTGTGTGTGTGTGTGTGTGTGTGTGTGTGTGTGTGTGTGTGTGTGTGTGTGTGTGTGTGTGTGTGTGTGTGTGTGTGTGTGTGTGTGTGTGCGCGCACGCGTGTGTGCATGTGTGTGTGTGTGTGTGTTTGTGTATGTGTGGATATTTGCTGGTCATAGTTAAAATAAAGGCTAGGGAACAGGATAGCTTTAATGTTTTTCTTATGTGTTGGTGTGAATGGAATATATCTGAATACCTTGTTTAGGGATACTTTTAGGGAAAGGATGTTTAGTGACCAAATGTGTAGGTTGTCTACAAATATCTAGTTATGTGGTTAGTGCCCTCCATCAGCTTTCAGTATGACTTCCAAATTAATAAAGCAAACGTGAATGAATTTCTATTTTGACCAAAAAAAAAAAAAAGTCACATCCCCTGTCACTTCAAGGCACGGCTATTATGTGCAAAGATATCCTCCTCCCACGACTGGAATATACACTCCTTTTAATTGCCACCACTTCAGAAATCCATAACCAACAACATGCAAGATTTATAACTTTTTCCGCAGGAGAGAACAGCACTGTAACAACCTTGTCAGAGCCAAATGACTGCCCATTCCATAAGGAATCGCCATCTGTGTTGGTTCTGTGATATTTATACTAATCAGTCTGGAATCCCTCCCCTTCTCCTTCTCTAGTAGACTCACAGAAAGACAATTTCCCTACAGCTTCAAATCCATTTTCACCTCCACCCAAACCTCTTTATCAGATGCACCAAACTAAAATAGATGTAACTTTGCTTCTATGTCATTGTCCCAAATTTTTAAAATCCATTCTGGAAAAATAAGTGGAGCCCTTTTCTCCCCCACATGCAGGAAAAAAATAACAGAGTATCTCTTTAAACAAGCAAAATGTAACTGCTTCAAAAAACTGTAATATCACATTAGGCCTGCTGCCAGTCTGTGCACTTCAGACCTTATCTGCCTCTTCCTGTAGCACTGAAGACTTAGCTTCTGCCAGGATCCATGTGGCTGGGTGTACATTATATCAGTCCAATGTTGTGCAAATCTTCCTTTGTTAAATGTCATTGCTAATATATGTAATTAAAAAAAAGAGAATGTACTTTTATTTCTTTTTCCATTTATATGACATTTGTTTTTAATCCATGTATATACTTGTTTTGTGTGACTGTTGCACCCAAGCTAAACCTTAAAATAGTCCATGTTGATCAGTTATACCTTTCCTAACAAACTCATAAATAAAATTAAATTAAATAAATTGGGGGAACATTTTCTCCATCAGGACATGTGTTCAAATTTTACTGTTACATAAAACGTTAACAACACAGGCCTGCATCCTGAGTGCAGTTTAGAATTGTTGTCTCTTTATTTTTGAAGTAGGTTGATGAGGAAATGTCTGTAGTTTCCTGTGTCATTTAATGTTAGCCTATAACCAGTTTCTTTGTGAAGGCATTGAATGAATCTACTGTCAAGGTATTTGTCTCCTGGGACCTTGCCTACGTTCAGTGTTGTAATATTTTGCTTGTCTTCTTTAAACTCAGCAGTGGTGACAAGTCTAATCTGTTCATCTCTATAAATCTGTGGTGTCTGTTTCTTCACTGGAAAATCCCTGAAATGTAAACCACTTGGAATAACACTGGTGCTAAAACATTATAAGAAATGATTGAAAGGTACATTTGCTCATGTTTCATGTCAACATCTAGACAGAGGTAAAGAGAGGTCTGTGCATAACACAGTTGTCAGGATGAAATTGCAGTGTGTTTTGTAACATGTACCAAGTTATTCTTTCTTACTCCTTAGAATATATCTTGTTGTACTCTTATTAGCTTTTGCTTTCATAATGCACTCCATCCTGCAATGTGATACATTTCCTTATCTGATGCCATCATGTTTACTTTAAGTTAATTAAAGTTGTAAAGGAGCTTTCCTGCCTGTGTCCCATCTATAAATGGGCATTGCCTCCCCCCACACCAGTTGAACTAGTCAGTAAATTGGTATATATATTCACCTTTTTTATGGTTTAATAAATGGGTACAGCTTTGCCTTCGCATAGTTTAATAAAATAGTACATGCCCATCTCTGTATTACTACATATCCATCTTTGTGTGGTTTAATAAATTACTACATGTTAATCTTTCTGTGGTTTAATAAATTATTAAAGAATCCCCATTTGTATGGTTTAATAAATTAGTATATATTCATCTTTGTGTGGTTAAATAAATTAGTACATGTTCATCTTTTTGTAGTGTAATACATTAGTACGTGTTCACCTTTGTGTGATTTAATAAATTAGTACATGCTCACCTTTATGTGACACATGTTCACCTCTGTATAGTTGAATAAATTAAGTCATGCCCACCTTTATATATTGTTCAATAAGTTATTGCATGTTCATTTTTGTATAGGTAAATACATTCATATTTGTGTGGTTTAATAAATTAGCACCGATTCACCTTTATGTAGTTTAATATGTTAGTACATGTTCACTTTTTAATGATTTAAGAAATTAGTACATGATCACCTTTGTATGGTTTAAGAAATGGGTATATGGTCAACTTTGTAACCAACGAAAATCTGGGAAGACACAGATGAAACACAAAAAAATTCCAGTGTAAGGAAACATAACTTCTTTAATAAAACACAAAGATTTCAGACATGCGTGCTTCCTCAGTATGAACAAATAGAACACAACACTTCCTTTTCATTTTATAATGAAGCTTAATTGCATCAGATGACACAGCCAGCATTCAACATTTCAAATGATGCATGCAAAATAAAACTCCCCAAACAGTTAATAGGTATAAAAACATCCACAAGTGTGTAGCTATAATAACTGTTGAGTGGAGAAATTCCTGTTTTTGTTATTATAGTGTTTAACTACAACGTTTTAAGTGTATAGCTATAATAACTGTTGAGTGGAGACATTCCTGTTTTTGTTATTACAGTGTTTAATGATCAAGGGTCCTACAGTGTTTACTTATTGCTACAACTTCTATATGGCTAGACAATAGACCACTATCCTTTGCCTGTCTACTGCAGGTAGTACTGCTTTGAAATCTGCAGCCTCCAACTCTTAACTTGCCCCGTAGTATTACCTTTTCTCTCTTGATCTTTACATCTACACTCTCTCCCATATTTATTTATTATTTATTTATTTCAGTTTGATTACCGGGGAAGTAGACTGGGCCAAGAAGTACCCATTTTCAGTGGAGGCCCGGGGAGAAAAGCTCCAAAGGCAGTACAATCAAAGAATACAATGCATGAGATAAATACAAAGAGTGCCCACACTCCAAGTATACATAGTAATAACACTGTAAATACAATTTTACAAATAGAATGTCCACAAAGCAATAATACAAAGAAGAGCACTGTAAATTATAAGAAAAACACAGCAAAAGTACAAAGAGGCGCACTGCAAAAGCTAAGAAAAACAACAACTTTTTTTTTTTTTGTACTTAAAAATTGCAATATTTTCATCCTTACAGTCAAGGGAGAGTCAGATAAAACCATTTAGCAAGAATTATAGTGCAGAAGGTGCAGGAATAGAGGGGCTTAGTTTATATATGACCATATGCATAGTTTATATAAGGCCATATGACCTGCACGCATATCTGAAGAACTACCTGTCTCCCCACTGCACTCTCTCACCCACCCTACCTTACCTACATCTCTCCAATTCCTGTTAGTCACTACATTTCTTATAATATTCTACTAGAATGTACTCTCCAATTCCTGTTTGTTACTACATATTATTTTCTTATATTTTGCCATAACAGCGCTCTCCAACCTAGCCTATCTGTACCCATTTTTCTTTGTACTATCCCCTCACCCTATACCTACTTTATTTTGCAGAGATTAGAAAGCCCTGGCCAAGGAACCACCTGCAGAGGACCCAACAGTAATTGTCCAGAACCCTGTGTGTACTCCCCATGCAAGGATTCTGAACCATATGTACCCAGACTGCTCTAAAATCAATGTATGTTTAAAACTCACTATTTTAATTATATCCTGTTTCTTGTTATATGGTTACTTGCACATCCCATGAGTCATTTATACAACCCCTCTTTTCTGCTCCCAGACTACCCTTCTAGTCTTTTCATCACCTCCTCCTGCCAAGATTTAACTGGAATCCAACATTATATACGTCCTCACACCACAACAAGAACCTTGAGATCTAGCACCCTAAACTTTCTAGAAGTCACCAGACATAACAATGATGCAGTGAAATCTCTCTTTACCTACTTCATCTCTAAACTCTGGAACTCACTACCTGCCACCCTAATATCCAGTAATTCTACTACACAATTTAAAAAACTCCTAAAAACCCACCTTACAAACTGGCTATGCTCCTGTCTCAACCCTGGGTAAAGACAAGCATACAAGCAATAACCCTTAACATAGCCATATGTCAAATCTAGATTCTCTCCATGTTTCTAATTCAAGTGTGATCTTACGAAAGCATGTACTGCAACATATTATATCTATAAGTTTTCAAAGAGCTGCTTGTATAGAATGTATGTCTGCTATGTACTGAATGTATCATGAAGTGTGTTACTTCTGAACTATAAATCTTACTATGAGCCTGTACTATATATATATATGTATATTGTATGTAAAATGGAGCTTTTCTCCCCAGGCCTCTGCTGAAAATGGGCATGTGTCCAGCCAGACTTTCCTGGTCAACAAATGTAAAATAAAAAAAATATATAAATAAAATAAAACATACAAAAAATACATTCAAACACACATAAACAAGTTAATTTCCGTAAAATAATCTGTTTCTTTTTCAAAACAGGTTTTAGGCTTATAGCTGCATTAGTTCCAGCTTTAGCATCTGCTTGAAGCATTACTATCTACTTATACTCATTTGTTTTATTATTATTAATGTCACCCCCTCTTCTCTTTTTAGGGATAATGTTTATGACCCTAAACTTAAAAGTGTGTTCATCACCCATTTCACCAATATGCTTTGCAAGAGCATTAGTGCCTAATCTTTGTTTAATATCCAACTTATATTCAGCAATACGTTCTTTAAGTTTACGTGTTGTTTTCCCTATAAACGTTACATTTTTCACAGACTAAGGATTGTCTCACTAAGACACTTTTATTGTCTTTCTTCAAAATAATGTAATTGTGTAGGTAAATTCTTTTACCAAGGGTCTTATCTGTCTATCCCACATAACATGCGGTGCAGGAATTTCAACTGGCCAAGTAGACTATCTTGTCCATTTTACAATTGTGCCTACCAAGTTTCCCCCATTTATCTATTTTATCCAAAATTTCCCCACTTTCCTTAATGTCTATGCATGGACATCATTGACAATGACCACATTCTGAAGTTTTGAAAATTTAGTAAGTAATCTCTTGCAGTGGTCTCTCTAAGATGTGCTTTATACATGGCCTATTTTTAAGACTGAATCTAGGGGTTTCCTAACATATTTATAGAAGATGTTTCTAAACTCCTTAAAATGTATCAGTTGTTGTTAATGACTCTCTTAATCTCTGGGTTGTCCAAAGATTAGTGAAGTACCAGTCTATTGTATAAACCTTCCCATTGGTCAGTTTTCTGTACTGAATAATGTGACATTTCTTTATTTTTCATATAATCTAATAATAACTGGACCATATCTACTGCCTATCGATTCTAGCAATTGCTCAATTTTCTCATTTATAAGTGCCTCCGGATATCCCCTCTCAAGGAACATCACTTTCAATTTTTTTTAATTCATCAGAACACCAATCATCTTTGGACATAAGTCTAGAAATTCTAATACACTGACTTTTGATAACTCCCTGTTTTTGGTGAATAGGGTGACTACTAGTGAAGTGCAAGAAAGAATTACTAAATGGTGGCTTTCTGTATATAGGCATCTCCAAGAACTCATAAATAAAGACATTGGTAATCTCCAAACTCTGGACCCTACCCAGTTCAGATCTGTAAAAGGCAGATCATGTCTCCTAAACCTGATTGACTTCTTTGAAACAGTCACCAAAGCCATAGATGAGGGTAAGGTGGTTCACACAGCTTATCTAGATCTCACCAAGGCTTTTGACACTATCTTCCACTCTAGAATTATAGATAAACTCACTAAACTAGGTATAAATCCCTGTGTCACAAGATGGGTTGCCCACTGGCTCATGGACAGAACCCACACTGTGAAAGTAGCAGACTCCAAATCCGACTTCAGGCCAGTGACAAGTGGAGTACCACAGGGTTCAGTCCTGGGTCCTCTCCTGTTTGGTATCTACTTCTCTGAAGTACAGGCTAACAAAGAAGGTCTTTGGCTGACAAAGTTTGCAGATGACTGCAAACTATGAGCCATAATCGGAACTCCTAACAATGTGGACATACTACAAAAGGGTCTCACTGAGACAGATGCCCGGTGTCAAAGCCATGGCCTGAAGCTCAATGCCAAAAAGTGTATTGTCATCCCCTTTGATAAAAACTCTGTACCCATGAACTACCACATAGCTGGTAGTCTACTTAATGCCAAAAATGTGAAAACAGACCTTGGGACACAGGTAGACAGTAGTCTCTCCTTTGATAATCACATCACCACAGTAGTCAGGAAAATCCTTCTATGTGGCTCACCACATCACAAAAGGGTTCTCATCCAGAAAAAAAGAGGTCATTGTTCCCCTCTTCTCATCACTCATTAGACCCATTATAGAGTACAACACTCCTTTTGGTATGTACCTCACAAGACATCTACAACAACTGGAAAGGCCACAGAAATACCTCACAGAGAGGATTACTGGCCTCAAATAGATGCTGTATGCAGACCATCTCAAACAACTCCAGCTTTACTCTGTCACATATCGCCTACTCAGAGGTGATCTCTGCCTAACATACAAAGCTACGTCAAACCCAGAGCTGTTGGACATGCTCCAATTAAAGAAATCCCAATCCCTCTGAGGTACACGCTCTAGGGACCTAAACCTTGTCACCACAATAAACAGAACATGCTGGAGGGATAAATTCCTGTCCCAGAGACTTCCCATACTCTGTAACAGACTACCTATCTATGTCAAACAGAGCTCTTCATTAGCAGTCTTCAAGAAAAATCTTGATGATTGGATGGGAGATAGGAAATTCAACCCGGGGATCACTTCTGTGGCTCTGCTTGACAGGGGCACAGGAAAATAATTTTCTTGGGTGGCGAAAGCCAGGGTACATTTTTGGCTAGGGTTATATAGGCCCTAGGGCCAATAGCCTAGTACCCTCCTATGAACCTATGAACCTATGAAAAATGATCGCCTTTAGAGAACTTCATATCAAGAAAATGTATTTCTTGAATGTTGATATGGGATATAAATCTCAAAAAGGCAGTGAAGTTTCTAAATCTGCCAAAAAATTGTTCAAATTGTATATGGTCCCCTGTCCAAATTAAAAAAAAAAAAAAAATATATATATATATATATATATATATATATATATATATATATATCATCCTGATATCTTAAGTATTTTTGACTAAACTTAAATTGTTCCACCTTAAATGCAACAGTCTCTTCCTACCACTTTAACACAATATTAACAAAAAATGAGGGCACAAGCACCCCCATAGCAACTCCTTATATCTGTCTATAGTAATCACCCTCAAAATAAATAAATAAATAAAATTGTTCTTTAAAATGATTTCCATAAATTCAATAATAATTTTGAGTTCAACATCAGGTTATTCTTTATATTCAATCAATATATCAGCAAACCACGTTAACCCACATTCATAAATTTCTAACATCCCCATAGTAATAAGAAAACTGTAATTATTGCATCCCTCGGTTTGTCAAAAAATTCCAGGAATCCCTCAAAATGTTTTGGCAACTAGTCAATATGTTCTTGAGTTTTCCATCTACATATTTAGCAAGGGGCTCTATAATAGAACCACCTGCAGAAATAATGGGCTGTAAAGGGGGATCCTGGAGATTAGAATGCATTTTTGGTATGCCAAATATTTTTGGAATAATGGGGTTTTCCACTTGCAAAAATTGAGTGAGCCCTGGTAAAACAAAATTATACAAAGACAATTCCTCTGAATATAAATGAATAACATTGCACAGGGTATCCACAACATCTACATATGTAATTGAGCAAATGCTGGAGTTGAGAGGCAGTAGATATTTTTATTTATTTTACATATGTTTATCGGGAGAGTCCAACTAGGCATAAAACCCTTTTTCAGTGAAGGCCTGGGGAGAAAAGCTCCATTGTTAGTAGACTATTTTGTTAGTAGGAAAAATCGTATAATACAATGAAGAAACAAATAGTAACAGACATTCCTAATGGTAAAAATACTAAAACAAAATAATTTGGTCACGTGGAAGACAAGACCAATAATCTTTTATAACAATGCTTGTTGAAGACAGTTCTTACAATAGTAGCAGGTAGTGACATCGTATACAATGAGAGTACAGTTAGGATACTTAGTCTTATGTACAGGTAACATTGCAAACTGAAGACTTAAAAACTGCTAGAAATTGACAGTGAGAAAGAAAAAACATAAGGTAGTCATATGACTTAAACACAGTGCTCATTACATATGCAATTAAAATGCAATTAAAAAATTTAAAAATCAATTAGTTCCATGGTTGGGCTGGTCCAATTATTATCAGGGGTCTAGATTATATGAAAAATAAAGAAATATCACATTTCTTGGTACAGAAAACTGATAAACAGAAAGCTTTATACAATAATATGGTATTCCACTATTTTTTGATTACCCCTGAGATTAACAGAATCACTAACAACTGGTACATTTTAAGACATTTAGAAATGCCTTCTATAAATATGTCAGAAACCCTAGGTTCATCCATAAAATAGGTCATGTTTAAAGAAAATCTTAGAGAGGCCACAGCAACAGATTACTTATTGCACTTTTAAAAATTCAAATTGTGGACATTATCAACAATGTCCATAAATAGACACTTGTATAACTGGGAAAATTTTGGATAAAATAGATAAATGGAGGAAACTTGGTAGTTACAATTGTAAAATGGACAAGATAGTCTACTTGGCCAGCTATAATTCCTCTACTGTATTTTATGTGGTAAAGACAGAGAAGTCCCTTGGAAAAAGAATTTACCAATACAAGTACAGTATTTTGAAGAAAGACAATAAAAGTACCTTATCGTGACATTCCTTAGTCTGTGAAAAATGTAACATTTTATTTATTTTATTTTATTTTTGTTAAATAAATTGTTAAAATCAGACTGTAAAAATCATTAGGCATTTTTAAAATGACAGTCAATAACAGACAGTAATGCAGGAAACTCAAGTATCTAATTTACAAATACTCTAATGTACATTAGGAGGCAAAAAACCATACACAAACTTGTACAGAATTTTGTCTAGCTTTATTTATGAAACACATGTCATTTTATACGTTTTACAATCAGCCTTTGCCCACCTCACTGACGTGGTCAGTGACAGGGTCTTTACATCATAGTAACTTATGAAAAGTGCTGAGATGGTGTTTTTCAAAAATCTTTTTCCCATGAGAATATTACAGCCTTGCAAAGCACCTGGTCGGTCACAATGTCCTTCCGAGGATGTAGCCAATTCAAGGCTCTTAGATTAGTTCGAATACAATGGGTGCATGTCTTCTTTAATACTTCTCTGTCTCTTTCTTGTTCACCAGCTGGACATTATCTCTGATAGTGCGCACAAGGCCGTTTTGGTGGAAGCAGGAAAAGATACACATGCACACAGATTCATTATTTTCTAACTTTGCAAAATAATCTTTCACTGACAGACATGAGCCAGGCCGAGCTGGTCGCTGCCAAGGCCAAGTTTCTAATCACACTGCAGCTTATGCTTCAAGCAATAATATGCGAGTTTATTTCTACTATTATTCTAGTAAAACAGAATTAAATGCATTACATATTATACTATTTTTCAACCTTTGCTCTTCATATAGATTTGAGCACATTTATTCCTGTCTAAAGCACACATTTCCTATATATCTGACCACACAACTTATATATGTCTGAATGTTTGAATACATATTTTCCTAACAGCTTATATGTGAATGCATATTTTCTAACATTCTCCCTCCTGTTAATGCATTTCATTCTATTTGAAACATAAACAATATCATTTTATTTCTTAGCCTTTTCCTTTTCAAGGACTTTCAGCTAAGTAAGTCATTTATTTTATATTTCAGAACAAGGATCATCTGAAATTAATCTTTCAATTTCAACACTTTGGTAAAAGTTTTAGTAACAGATATATCAACAAATTTTTGATTAATCTTTTCATGCAGGGAATTTCACAGTAAACACATGCTCCTATTAGGAGTATACCCACACAAATAGCAATTAAGTGTTTAATAGGATGGAACCCCACCCCCCCAAACAGATTCTGGAAAAAGTCCGTCAGTGGGTTTGGGTCTGGTTTAGTCATTGCTGATACTTGCTGAATTACCTCTAGGTGGTTATTTGTCTCGTGACGATCCTCAGGGATAAAAGCACAGCATTTTTCTTCGTGTACCACCTCTTGCCGCTAGGGTGAAGTAAAGAGCCATTCGATTTTGTAGCACAACAGTTCTTATTGCATTCAGTTTATCAGTCACCAATTTTAGGGTGGAAATTGCTCATGACTTCTTGACAGCTTTTTCAGCTCCCAGATCGATTTGACTGCTCCATAGGCTGGTGGTATTCCTGCCCTGGATATAACACTGTTGCCCAAGTCCATATGAGTCAATTTACTTTTGTCTTTCACTGAATTATGGTCTTTTTAACCAGCTTTGATTTTACCAACTGGATTTACAGGTTTTTTAACTGGACCTTCAGATTCTCGAGCTGTTTTCTTCACGTTTGTATTTTACCCAAAGGTAATTCTGCAGTATGTCTTATTGCTGAAACCAGATAACCCAAAAACAACTGCCGGACCAATTCTCAGGTAACCATTTATATGCCTTTTTCCCACAAATAAAATCATTACTTTGGTACTAATACGTGTTATTCCTGCATGAAACATTTTTCTATCCTTAATAGACAATTGCTTAGTTAAGACTGGATTGTCACATACTGCATTTAATGTAGTTTTCATTGAACTCAGATATGAATCATGGTTAGTATTACAAACAGTACCCCCACTTTTGACTTTAATGTAACATTTATAAGACATTGTTATATTACCATTACTCCAGCCCACCTGGAGGGTATCACCTTTGTAGAAACATACAACTCCTTTTTGTGTGACAGGTAAAAATAAAGCAATTTTGTCCTGTGATCTCACAGTTTCTGTATAAAAACTTTCCAAAGTCTCATTTTATCCCCAGAGGGACAGTGGACATTACAGTCTTTTATATGCTGTTGGTATAGCTGTACAAACCCAGCAATTTGAAAAGTTTATAGTCTCTGTATACACTTGCTTCATGGCCAGGTATGTGTTAAAGTTTGGATGCCAGTCTATAAACAGTTCATCACGTCTTCTCACTTTTACTCGTGTGGTTGAGTGCAGAGAAAACCACAATAAGAGAAAATTGTCATATTTAGTCAACAAATGCACTGCCAAAGAAAATAATTATGCAATAGTTCTTGGTTGCTCTGCTTTTGTTTGCTTTACTCTTGGCCATTTTGCCCTTGTGTATCAGTCACAAAGTTCTTATTTAGCTGAAAGTTCTTTTGTCTGAAAAAGAGTTAAACTGCAAAACAGATTTATTTATTAACAGTTTCTTTATATAATTAGCTAGTGAACTGTCAGCTTCCAGCTCTGCAGGCATGAGAGCTTTTTACTGAGGCACATAATATGCCCTTCCAAATACTACTTCAAAGGGGATCAAACCCTTTACATTTGTTACTGTTTTCATGCTCAGCAATGCTAGAGGTAAACAGCAAATCCAATTCTTTTGAGTCTCACTCATCAACTTCCTTAACTTGTTTTTTTAAAATCCCATTGTACCTCTCCACCAGTCCTGCTGACTGTGGGTGGTAAGCACAGTGATTCCTTAAGGAAATCCCAAAACAATCTCCCAAGTTGTTGAATTGTCTGATTGACAAAATGTGTCCCATTGTCACTATAGATTCTTTCCGGTATGCCAAATCTAGGAATTATTTCCTTTACTAGGGCCTTTGCCACTGTTGCTGCATCCGATTCCTGGTTGGAAAAGCTTCTACCCATTTTGAAAACATATCTATGATCACTAAACAGTATTTCTTTCCTTCACATTTATTCAACTCTATGAAGTCCATACAAATAGTATGGAATGGATATGGTGGTGTAGGGAAACTCCTTGCTTGTTTTAAATGCTCCTTGTGCATGGTGCTTGTTACAAGTATGACAAGCTGCACAAAATTTTATTGTATAATTTATGTATCCATATGTTTGGAATATTTTATTTACTAACTGTACCATCCCCCCTGTTGAGACATGGCTCTGCCCATGGCTCAACAAAGCTGCATATCTAAATAAATTAGACGGCAATATTGTTTTTTTTCCCTTTGGAAATGTACAGTCCATTCTCAAAAATTGCACCTTGTTTTACCCAGTTTTGTTTTTCTGCTTTTGTAGTAAGCATTTGCATTGTTTTAACATGTCTAAATCTAAAATCTCAAAGGGTTGTAATTTCTCATTTAAAATAAAGTTTCTGAGTCTGAGGCTGCTTGCTTTGCAGCTGCATCAGCTCGTGCATTACCTTTTGAAATCTTATCCTGTTGTTTTGTATGAGCTACACATTTACAAATAGCTACTTTGGTAGGCAACTGAATAGATTCTAATAGCTCCAAAATAAATTGCATGATTAATAGGTTTTCCACTGGATGTAATCATCCCTCTATTTTCTTTATTGTTGTGCAAACACATGCACTGTAGAAAAGCATACTGATTATCAGTATATATGTTCACATTTTTGCCTTTTACTAAAATACATGCTCCTGTCAAAACTACCAGTTTTGCTGCTTGAGCATACAAGTTGTGTGGCAAAGTTTGTGCTTCTAAATTTTTAGTGTCTGTAACTACTGCATACCCCACCAGATTTTTTCCCTGTAGGACCCCTTCTGCATGAGCCATCCACGTAATATGTCACCTCAGCATCATCCAAGGGCATATCTGTAAGATCTTGTCTAGGTAAAGCTAACTGTTCATATGAGGTTGACTCAGCAGTATGGTCATACATGAAAGATGTCTAGCAGGAGAAAGGTATGCAACTTTTTGTAGCAGAATTATTGCAACTGCATGAGGCATTCTCAATGTGAGAGGGTGGAATAACACCACTGAGGCTGAAGCCTGCACTGCCATTGCTGCTGCAACTACTGCTTGTACACAGTGAGGCAAAGATTGCACCACTGGGTCTAACTGTGATGAATAGTAAGCTTATGGGGCATTGCTTATCCCCATGTTGTTGCTTTAATACTGATGTCATGTACCATTGCTTACAATCTATGGTCTAAAAAAAAACGTTTGTGATAACTTGGAAGTTTTAAAACTAATGAAGAAGCTATTAACTGCTTCAACCTGCAGAAAGCCATTTCTGCTTTTGTTTTTCATTGTAAAATAATTTGGTACCCAGTTTCAACAAAAATTAGTTGTACCTAAGAAAGACATTATTTCTTTTTTAGTTGTTGGTTTGGGTGCTTGCAAAATTGCTGTTTTTTTTTTCTCTTTCCCATTATCTAGTATTTTACCTTTATTGAATATTACATATCCCAGGTATCTAACCTGTGTTTTTTTCCCAAAGTTGTAACTTACTTTTGTTTACTTTGTGTCCTTGTATTACTAAAAATTTTAATAATGCTACTGTATTCACCCTGCACTGCTGCTGGGTGCTGCTAGCAAGATGTCATTTACATAAAGTAAAATTTGACTACCTTCTGGTGGGGTAGACCCTGCCAGGTTGCTAGCCATTTTTGTGCAAATATTATTGGGCTCTCACAATATCCCTGTGGTAGTCGAGTATATGTATACCTTTTACCCTGAAATGTAAATGCAAACCAATATTGACTATCAGGATGTATAGGTATTGAAAAGAAAGCATTGCTTATATCTACCACAGTAAAATACTTCTGTTGTGGCTTTAAATCATTTAACAAGGTATGTGGGTCTGGCACCGTAGGTGCTCTAGGTATTACTGCATTATTTACAGCTCATAAATCTTGTACCATCTGCCATTCCCCGTTTGCTTTTTTAACAGGAAATAGGGGTGTATCACATGGTGAATCAGGAGATTCTACCAGTACTCCTTTTTTGAGTAATGCTGCTTATTATAGGCTTAATTTTTACTTTTGCATTCTTTTCCAAAATGTATTGTCTTTTCTGTGGTCTAAAAGCTGACTTTGGGGTAATTGTAACTGGTCCTGCTGCTTGAATAAGCCCTACATTTAACTTGCCTGTTGACCACAGAGTTGTTGGAATTTTACACAAGGCCTCTTCTTTTCCTTTAATAAAATGCTAATCAGCTGTCCTAACTAGATTGCAAGTGTACAGCTGTATGTGTCTGTGTCAACCAATTCAGTTTTGTTTTATATCCCTTGTCCTGACATTTCTAAATCAGTCTGTTTTCATGATAAAACCATACACCTTTTTTCTAACAGATACAAAACTTATTCAAAAATAGATAGGGTCTTTATTTCTAACCAGATGGTAACAGATTTAATTAATTCCAAAATCATTTCATGTCCTATATCTGATCATAACTCAATTGTTTTTGAATTCATGATAAAAAATACTCATAATGTTCAGATCAAAAGGATACCAGCATACTTAACTCAGCTAAAAAGACTATAAAGAATATATACTTTCAGAAGTACAACATTTTCTAGACATAAATAATACTCCTGAAGTTCCCATTGTCTATGTTTGGGATGCCTTAAAATCATATCTATATGGACAAAGTATCAGATGGTATAATAATAAAAGGAAATCTTGGGATAAGGAATTGTTAGATATTCAAAGTAAACTAGACTCTTATAAACATAATAATAAAGAAAATATTATGGACAAGAAAGTTATTGAAGAAATAAACAAACTAAATGAGAAATACAAAGAAATTTTAACTCATAAAGTTAAAATAACTTTAGAGAAATACAAGTTTTGTCTTATTCAATAAGCCCCAAATACTTACATAGACTTAAAATAAAACAAAAGATTGAATAAACAAAACCATATCAAAGAAATCTTTTCTCTAAGGAAAAGAAGAATGTTTCTAGTATACCAGAAATACTGGATGAATTTAGAAATCACTTTCACAAGATTAACCATAACAACATTAACATGGAACCTAAAGATAAAATAAAGGAGTTTATAACCACAAACATGAATAAAAAGCTTAATAAACAACAGATTAAACTATTGGACAAGAGTATTTCATATACAGAAGTTATTACACAAATAAATAAGCTTAAATCAAACAAAGCACCGGGTAATGATGGTATTATACCAGAGATATATAAAATCCTTTCTAAAACTACATATTCATTAATACATAAGGTTTTTATTCTGGCCCAAACTGGAGAGTTAATAACCCCCATCTTGGCAATATACATTTATTTCACCAATTTTAAAACCTAATAAAGATCCAACTAGATGTTCTTCATATCGACCCATCTCATTACTTAATGTTGATTATAAAATGTTTATGAGTATTTTTGCTGATAGATTAAAGACAATTATCCCCGCATTATAGACATAGATCAGACGGGCTTCATTGTAAATAGAAATACTTTTGATAATATAAGAAGAACTTTAACATTAATTGATTTTGCAAATAGGAAAAAGAAAGATTTAACACTTATTAGTCTTGATATAGGTTCAGCATTTGATTCAGTAAGTTGGGACTATCTGTTTACCTTAATGAAATGCACAAATTTCTCTGATGCATTTGTAAATTTAATTGAACATTTATACAAAGGAACGCTGGCTTATATTAAGGTAGGAACATATGTTTCACAAAAATACCCATTCTTAAAGGTACAAAGCAAGGATGTCCACTTTCTCCACTATTATTCACTTTAGTAATGGAGCCTTGGGCTAATTTGATTAGAAACAGTACTGACATAGAGGGTTTTGAAATAGAAGAAAATACAACATCAAAAATTCAACTTTTGCAGATGATGTTCTAATTACATCAGCAGGATCTAATTCTTCTATGCAGTCTTTATTTGATAAAATGATGAATTTTAAAAGTATTTCTGGTTTAATATTCAATGAAGAAAAAACTAAAATACTACCTATATATACACGAAAAATACTCTCATTAGTGATTTTACTAAATATGTACCCAACTCAGGTCAGATAACTTATTTAGGTATAATACTATCTAAAGATATTAAATCTATTATATATAATAACTATAATACCTGTTTTCTTAATATACAAAATCTTTTTAATACCTGGAATAATATGTTTTTACTACGGAGGAGAGACTTACAATTATTAAAATGATAATATTCCCCAAGATTTTATACTTAATACAATCAATAATACTTTCACCTACAAAAATAACTATCAAGAAACTGAATACACTAATGTTAAATTTCTTATGGGCACCTAATAGACCTAGGATTGCATTAAAGAAACATACTAATAGCTGGTCTCAAGGGGTATTTCTTTTCCAGACTTTAATTTATATATTATCTCTTCTATTATAAAAGTTATTACTTTATTAATAGATCGGTCATATGTCAAAATGGAAAGATTATTGGGAGCTAATTAGTATGCACTTCATGAAAATCTCCTTAACACATAAAAATATGATTATAAAAACTCCATGTTGTGGTTGCTAAAGGAATTTTGTACTTCACCTATTACACCTAAACATATGGTCTGTTACCCATTAAATATTATTATTAGTTATCGTAACTTTATATTCATGCACCCTAAGTATAGGAATGGAATTTTATTGTATTCCTATAATTTATACTCAGGGTATGCTTATGTCATCTACTTGAAGGAGCTCATTTAGCTATAGATAATAATCTAAAGTACTGGTATCAGCTGATATCTGATAATAAAGTTAAAAATCTAGATTTCTTAAAACAAGAATTTGATCTAAGAGAAACTTGCTGGTTAGAGGTTCAGATCTTTAGACAACATCTCATTGATAGAATAGATCTAATGTCTATAACAGTTAAAGAATCTATTCCAAAACTGATTGATTACTTGATAATAAATTTACAGCATAAAGTTTCTGATAAAGGTAAACTTTCATATATATATAAAATTATCAGACAAGAAACTTTTTACAATGTAGATTCATACTGGAATTATTTCACCTCTATTAATGGGGACCCACCAACTCAACAAGATAAACAATATATATTGAATCTGCTTATAGAACTACATCTTCCATTGTCTGGAGACTTTATACATGGAAATTTTACATAGATCTTTTTATACACCTTTGATGATGAATAAAATTAATAATAAAGATAATCTATGTAAGAGATGTAATGTAGAAATTAATGCTGACTGGGCTCATATGTTTTATGACTGTATGAAGTTGAAAGAATACTGAAGTCAATTAATGAATTTTTGCATGCTCTTTTACAGATAATTTCATTATTTCTAAGTCTCTTATATTATTCAACACACCTGTACCTCAATGTGTTAAAAAGATTAAGCTTCCCTTGTTATGGTCTATCCTAGCAGTGGCTAGGAAAATAATAACTAGAAATTGGATTTCAGATACACCTCCTTCGCTCAATGAATTTAAAAATGTTATGAATATAATGTGTCATATGGAAATAAGCACAATTAGAATGAGAACAACTAGAAAAACATCACATTTTATTGTATGGGATAATTTACAAAATTTGTTAAAAAAATTCTAATTTCAATAGCACAATATTTTAGTTTAATTAATTGATTTGATTGTAGTGGATGTCTTTGTAAATACTTTAGTTGTTTTGTTGAATATTATAATAATACCTATTTTTAATTATTTGTATAAAATTGTTATGATATTTCTCTTATATGTTAAAACAATAAACTTGTTTTGAAGAAAAAAAAAAAGAAACCCTAGGTTCATCCATAAAATAGGTCATGTTTAAAGAAAATCTTAGAGAGGCCACAGCAACAGATTACTTATTGCACTTTTAAAAATTCAAATTATGGACATTATCAACAATGTCCATAAATAGACACTTGAATAACTGGGAACATTTTAGATAAAATAGATAAATGGAGGAAACCTGGTAGTTACAATTGTAAAATGGACAAGATAGTCTACTTGGCCAGCTATAATTCCTCTACTGTATTTTATGTGGTAAAGACAGAGAAGACCCTTGGAAAAAGAATTTACCAATACAAGTACAGTATTTTGAAGAAAGACAATAAAAGTACCTTATCGTGACATTCCTTAGTCTGTGAAAAATGTAACATGTTTAAATTTTTGATGATGGAGAAAATTAATTGCACTGTTTATGGGGAGATTGGAAAAATCATTTACTACATGGGGAAATCTCCTGACAGTTAAGAATGGATGCCTCTAATCCATGATGCTATTTCCATTAAAAGTGAAATGAAACATAGAATGATAAAATTGTAGAATTTATTTGATCAAAAAAAAAAAAAAAATATGACATATTCTGTTTATATATATATATATATATATATATATATATATATATATAGGTTTACTATCACAATGCCGACGTGCACTTGCACGGCTATGAAGTATTCGAACAACAGATGTTCGAATATTTCATATTTCGGCAGGTGATGTGAGCGAACATTACCATTTCGAATGGACTGTGCATTTGCAATTCTAATGTTCGCTCATGTGAGGGTATCATGTTACAGTGCGGTTAGGGAAGTACATCCCTTTCCTCACTGTAGTGCGATGTCAGAGTTGGAATATTAAGTTGGGGAGGTGCAGGGGGGCTTGACCCCTGCATAACTGTGTGTTTAGGCTAGTGAGGTAGGTAGTTACGGGATGGGTGGGAGTGCTGTGTATTGCCGAAAATGTCGCGAGCGACATTTTCGACAATACACAGCTGTTTTTGACATTAGGAAAATTCAGAAATGCTCATTTCCGATGTATAAATTTGAAAATGCAGACACGTTTTGTTCTGATTTTCGAATTTATAATAGCAAACCATACATATATATATATATATATATATATATATATATATATATATATATTTGTACTTTATTTTGTACTGATGTATTTTATATGGCAACAAATGTTTCTTTAAGACATTAAGTGATGGGGAAGTTATTGGGTTTAAATGGTGGTTTGACACAATGTAATTTCTTCTGACAAAGTCCTGAACAGTAATGGGGCAAAAGCACTTAATCAATACCTACATGCATTTATTTAACCTTTTTATGTACAATCTTTTAATATGGTTTACTTTGGATTAAAGTTTCAAAAGTTACAACCTTTGGACTGAAATTTTACTTGCAATGTTTCCAAGAGCTGTGTGTTGACTGTAACTTGGTTATTTCCCTTGAAATATTATCCATCTTCATCTGTGTCTTTCTGGATGTTGGTTGGTTACAATAATTTTGGTTAGTCTGGATGACACTGAGAACTCTTCACACAGTTTTGAGGTTATGCTGTTCAATGCAGCTCCTCGCCTGAATTTATCTCAAATACCCTCACTTGTTGGAAATTAACACTGTTTATAAGGCAGTTACCACAAGTTATTCCTTCTGATCCTTCAATGGCTGCATCTTTTCCAACTGACGGAAGAGATCAGTCAGATGTTACAGATTGAAAATCTAACTGTTAATCAGCTGGTAGCTGGGCATTGTACTATTAATAGAAACATGAACGTCCATGAACATGATGTCACATAACACAAGAGAAATTAAAGTGAACCTGTCATACTGAATAAATGGCTTTTAACCAAGACCATGTTATACCTACATAAAGCCCTGCAAACTCAGAATATCTTTGTGTTGAACAACAGATTAAGATATTGGACCAAAAAGTTTATAAATAATTTTTTTACTCTGTAAAGGCTTGCAATTAAATATATTTTGAAAAGTAGAGCTGTTTTCACTGGTCTTTTGTGTGATTTCAGAACAAAAAGTTTATAAATTCAAATCACTATAAATGGACAACTGTTTTTTGTGGGACAGTGTTTGGTGGCAACGTGTACCTAAAGGGTTACAGCTGTGGAAGTTTCCACAAGGAGTTGAGGATGTCACTCTTTTTTTACATGGAACTTATGGAACTTTTTGATAAAACAGGCTTGGAACTTACTCAATTACTGATAAGGGAGAACAAGTGGCATATGTAGGGGTTTAAACAAGATATATTCCTTTGGTTACTTCCATCACAAGTGATCTGTTGTTTTCCTATTATTGCGAACACTATCCCCAGGATTTAATAAACTCATGCAGGAATAGTGTTATTCCTACATGGAGTGTATCGTCTTCATGCCCGCATTCCTCTTGCAGTAGTGTGCCTTTCATATTAATCAGGGCGCGCTACTGAGATGGATCTGTTGACATGAAGACTGAATGAGGGCAGGTGGTGTGTTGCAGTAGTGCTCGCAGATCCAACATGCCTCCTGCACTTTCAAAGTGCCATACAGCACTTTTTAAATACTTTCAGTGTCTGCGGACACTGAAAGCAACTAATAATTGTAAAACAGTGTCCACATATACTGAAATAAAAAAAATGAAATCAATGCAGGGGGTATGTGACAGTAAACTGTCGCACATCCCCTGCACTGACAAAGTGCCGTATGGCAATTTACAATTAAAACAGTGTCTGCAGACATTGAAATAACTAATAGTACATGAAAGCAATGCAGGCGGTGTGTGGTAGTTACTGTGACACACACCCCCTGCATTGTGAAAGTGCCATACAACATAAGGAAATAAAATCAATAAAATAAAATAAAAAAGAAAATAAAACGGTTTTCCCATGTGAACACTAAAAGTTATGTCATGGTAGTCAAGCTGTGCACCTACTACAGGGTAAATCATGATTCTAACCACTCAGCTATACCAAGCTTTCCAAACTTCTGCCATAAATTTCTATATAGCCTCTTCTATAGCTGAAATTTTGGACAGCTCTGTTAGCTAATGGAGCTGTCCAAAATTGCAGCTATAGAAGAAGCTATATAGAAATGTTTAGCAGATACTTGGGTAGCTAAGTTAGCTTAGTAGTTAGAATCACAGCTTGATATTTAGTAGGTGTATGTGTTGAATACCACAACAGCCCATTCAGCTCTTACATGAGAAAGCAGGTTTTTATATATTTTTTAATTTATTTAATGATGTAGTAATTAATATTTGTTAACCAGGGTAGTGTAGGTGGCACAAATTCCCAGTGTCAGTGGAGATATAAGGTGAAAAACCCCATTTAAACACAAGTGTCCCATACAGTACAGTCACACCCCAAGGTAATGTAATGAAAGCACATGGGGAAGATCATGTAAATTATACAATGACTGGTCACTGATATTCCAAAATGAGCACCTTGATTGTTCAGCCCAATCAGTGTGTCTGTTGTAAATCCTAGCATATTCCAATGGAAAAAGGTCAGGTTGACCCAACTGTATTCCATTGCTATATACTGTAATTTTAAAAGTGTTTTTTTTTCTTAACAAAAAAATAATAATAATAGTAAACTGGACTGTGGACATAGCAAAGAGATAGGATGGAGAAAATACTAGGAAAATCAGGTACGTTATTCAAAACTAATGACACATAACTGATATTCCTTGTATTTCTTCCATTCTCTCTCTCTCCTACCGCTAAACTGTCGACAGTTTATTTTTGTATATAAAATAAAAAGAAATAGAAAACAAAAATGGAGCAATGGAGATCTTCTTTTCTGCGTTGATTCCTTTGAAAATCATTGATGTACTGGGTATGTGTGGGAATGCACGTCCCATATGCATGCGCAGTAGATCAGGATAAGCCCCCAGATACTGGAAAAATGTGGAAGGACAGCACGGCGCTGGTATACAAAGACAATTTATTTAAGAAAAGTGAATATTTTCTCTTAAATAATGTCATTGTATAATAGCAATAACCTACCCGGTGGCTGTGGTATATTAAGATTTATCCACGGTTGCCTTTATTTAATTACTTGGGCTTCCACCTAGTGATTAATCCACAACAACCGTGGCTAAATATTAATATACCACACCGACATTTTCAGTTGTTGCTTAAGTAAAATATATACTCTTAATAATAATGTATCAGTAATGAGTAATTAATATTCAATTCTGACTTCTTTTTTAAATGAAAATGTTTGTTTTCTGTTAGCTCAGTTTTGCTAAGCACTGCTAAGCCAAGCTAAGCAATGCATAAACAGGACCTATCTGAACAATGCTTAGCAGTGCTCAGCTCTGCTTAGCTGCTTTGAGCATTGCTACAAATTCCCATTCTAAGTAGTATTCAGCTCAGCTAAGTGGATTTGTACACTGTTAAGAGCTGCACAGCATTTGCCACCTTAAGCAGTGCTCACCTCATCTTAGTGGGTTTGTGCACTGCTCAGCTTTGCTCAGCATATATGAAAATGGTTCAATGACAGCAAAGGGTGGGGATATGGCCTTATTTAAACCACACAAGTGGGAATACTGGCAGGAAAGTGATGAGATTAAATCTACCAACATAACAATTGTAACAAAACCCAAATTAAAGGTCATGCTGTTAAATGTTAGGAATCTAAACGTGAAACTGAGCTCATTGCAAACAGTCTTAACCATGGAAAATGCTGACATCTGCACAGTCACAGAAACCTGGTTCAAAGCTGTGGGAGCACTCCAGCCATACCTAGTTACTCATCCTATCATGTATTCAGACCCCAAACTGTGGGTAGTAAAGCCAAAGGAGACGGAGTTTCAATATATATTAAAGATATACACACCTACAGGCTGGTCAAACTGTATGACACACAGGAGACACTCCAGGTGCAGTTAACCATTGACAAGACCCTTATACAGATCATAGCTAGCTACCGGCCCCCAAATCTGAACGGAGATGCCCAAACTGCCTATCTAGACTTCTTTGAATCTTTCCAGATTCAACCCTTTACACTGATCCTTGGTGACTTTAACAACACAAACATAGACTGTAAGTACTACTCATACCAGAACACAAATGCCCAGAGATTCCTCAATTTTGTCAATGAAAATGCTTTGGAGCAGCTAGTTCATACCCCCACAAGAGGTGATAATATCTTGGACTTGGTATTAATCAGCATGAGTAACCACTGCAGCATCCCTGCAGTAGCAGCCTCCCTTGTAAGATCAGACTATAAAGCAGTTATGTTTGTGGTCATCATCTCCTGTGACACCCCTCTAGCTAGGGTCAAACAAAAACCTTTTCCAAAGCTAATTACAGCCTCCTGAGGGATGGTATAAACAGTTTCACCACCCCCTCCCCCTCTCTAGAAACTGGCACTAGTATCCAAAACTATACCAAATTACTATTTGAACATTTATATAGATGCATGGAATCAGGAATTCCTGACAGGACTAAATCATCCTCTTCAAGGAGGAGTAAACCTGTCTGGTGGACATCTGCGATAAATAAACTCTATAACAAAAAAAAAGTGCTGTCCAGGACCAAGATGGAGCAGGTGCCCATTCTTAGTCTAAACAAGTATATAAGAGCACTAGTGAAATCCTCCAAAGCAAACTTCAAGTCCATATTGTCCACATCTACTAGAGACAATCATAAGACCTTCTTCACATATGTCCATAATCACAAAGGCAACACCCACATCCACTCTAAACTGGTGGTCAACAACACTACATATACAAATGTCATAGATATAGCCAACCTGCTGGCAGGCAGGTTCAGTGTAAATATCACCCCTATCCCCCCATCAGTACACCAGAACATCTCCAGGACCTCCCCCCTCCCCTCATCACCATGGAGCAGGTCCATAATGCACTCTCAAAGGCAGAAAATAAAGATGCTATGGGAACCTGTAACATCCCTGCCTGTATCCTACATGAACTCAGTCATGAGCTCTCAGCTCCATTAGACACCCTATTCAACCAAAGCCTGTGCACTGGCTTCATCCCAGCTGCTCGGAGGACAGCCACTGTCATCCCACTACACAAAGGTGGAGCATCCACTGACCCAGGCAATTATAGGCCCATCAGCATAACTACCCTGATCTGCAAGGCCATGGAATGTGTTATCATCGACTGTATACGCAAGGACATTGGCAACCTCCAAATGCTGGACACCACACAGTTTGCTTTTGTCAAAGGGAGATCATGGCTGTTAAACATGGTTGACGTCTTCCAAACAGTTAGCATAGTCATGGACAAGGGGAAGACGGTGCACAGTGCATACCTTGTCCTAGCCACAGCCTTTGACACTATTTCACACTCAGACATAATGCATAAACTCTCTCAGCTAGGTATCAGACCACATATTACCAGATGGGTGGGTAACTGGATCACTGACAGAACCCTCTCAGTCAAAGTAGGGAAAGCCACCTCTAGTAGTAGACCTGTAACAAGCAGTGTACCCCAGGGGTCAGTCTTGGGGCCTCTACTGTTTGGCATATACTTGTCGGAGGTCAAGCCACAACCACTGGTCTGTAGCTGACTAAGTGTGCAGATGACTGCAAGCTGGGTGCTGTCTTAAATTCCCGTAGTGATATGAACAGCCTCCAAGAGGGCCTTATCCAAACACATGACTGGTGCCAGAAACATGGCCTCAAAATGAATGCTGAGAAATGCATCATTATCCCCTTTGGGGAAATTGTCATTCTCACTACTCATGACATTGATAGCAATGTACGAAGCATCCAATCAGTCATGAGGGACATGAGCACCCAGGTTGATAGCAACCTGACTTTTGACCACTATGTTGCCTCTGTTGTACAGAAGGCTGTCTATATGGCCTACCTCATAAATCAGGGTATGTCATCCAGGAACAAGGAGGTCATAACATCCCTGTACTCCTCTCTTATCAGACCTATTATTGAGTACAATGCCCCCTTTGGCATTTACCTTAGCATGCACAGGCAGTGGTTGGAGAGACCACAGAGGTTCCTGACCAGGACAACCCAGGGTTTCAAACACCTATCCTATACAGATAGTCTAAAAGCCCTGTCACTCTACTCAGTCTCATATAGATTGCTCAGAGGGGACCTGTGCCTGGCATACAAGGCCATGTCTGACCCAGCCTTGATGGCGTTGCTGCATATCCATAAGACAAACTAAAGTTGTGCAACCTGCACGGAAGGCCTCAACCTGGTCTGTGACATGAATAGAACTTATTTGTGGGATAGATTTGTATCCCAAAGATGCAGCTGACTGTAGAATAGAGTCCCTTTCCATGTCATGCAGAGTACCTCTCTAGGCCTCTTTAAGAGGAACCTGGATGACTGGATGGGAACCAGAACATACACCCCTGAGATCCCACCAGTGTCCCTGCTGGACAGGGGAAATAGGTGTTGATTTTTAAGGAACATAGGCAAAAGCCTTGGCTAGGCCTATAAGGGCCTCTAGCCTATTCTCATCCTATGAACCTATTACTGTAGATGTTTGTTGTAATTATTTCAGACTGTCCGACAATGTTATCTGAAATTATTCCCTGTGAGTCTGAACTCTGTAGTTACTGTATTGATTGAGTATTGTCTTGTTCCTTTATTAGTTATTATTAAATATAGGTAAACCTTGTAATTGTGTCTGATCTGTATAGAACTAACTAAGCTCTTAGGGTACTTGCATGTGTATTCAGTGACACTCTATAGCCCACTCCAATAGGCTCAGTCTTGGTCACATTTACCATTTGGCTAATAGGCACATCACAGAGTAGGATCTGTCACCCTTTCATAAGGGCCTTATGGTAGCTAATAAAGAGCTGGATTGTGGCAGTCGGAACTACCTTTAACTGTGGGCAAAAGGGCCATAGCTGGTAAACCTGTGCCAGCCTTTGTCAGGAGTGTGTATGTGTGTGTGTGTGTGTGTGTGTGTGTGTGTGTGTGTGTGTGTGTGTGTGTGTGTGTGTGTGAGAGAGAGAGATTCATAAATCAAATCTCAAAGTGTGTGTGTCAGCTACTTGGGCAGGGACATGATCCACAGGTCAGACAGAGAGAGTGATGGATGTTTTGACCTGTGTGCTCTGCTGAGATGTTAACCATATAGCTGTGCCAGTGGGGAGTCTTATTGAGGATCTGAAGAGAAAGGGAGAAACCAGCCAAAGACTGATTGTGATCTCTGTGTGCTCTGAAGGGTAATTGTACTTTACAGTGTGTGTATTTGTCATCCTCCCATTGTATACATCCCTCACTGGTGGTAGTAGTGAGGATTGAGGATCGCTGATTATTGGGGCAGTGCAAGGGTGTCATATTGACAGTACGTACTGGTGGATACACCTGGCATATCGCATCATGTACCATCCTTGAGCCCGTCTCAGTCTGCCAATGTCATATAAGATTATTTCACAGATTGTCCAGGTCTCCCTGACTATTCCTGACATATTCTGGCTAGGTCAGTATGTACCCCACACCTGTATCTGAATTCATGACACCTATGGCTAGCAGACCTGGTGAGCCCCTGCAGCAGGACAGCAGGTTATAGGTACTAGTAGTGGGGGGATGCTGGCTCTGGCTCAGCAGCAGTGCATACATACGGAGCATGCAGCGTTACTGAATGGATATAGTACCAGATATTTATGTACCATTACTGTGTCCACAGTGTTCTGGCATGTCACATACACATTGCCCAAACTCTGTGGATAACCATCATACATTGTCCACCTGGTGTACAGGAATACACGTTTTTCTGGCAGGGGGGGTCTACATATATCAGGCACATTTGCCCATTTTGCAAACATGTGGCTACTGCAGATGTCAGACACCTATGAGAAGGTCACCCTACACCACTTATGCTGTCTGTTATTGTGTACCCCAGATGTTCCTGGAATGTCCACTTGCACCTGTAGTAGCACTCACCTATTTGTCAGATGTAGGCTGGATAACATGTTACAGTAACATTGCCCATATGAGACACCCAGTGGTTGATAGCAGAGATGTGTGTGGACACACAACACAGTCTTTCACAGCAGTCAGGCCATGTCTGGTAGTCCTGGTACCATCTCAGGTAACTAAGCTATGGGATGTGAGCATACATATGCCTAACCCACATGTTAGCACATGCATATGAAAGGTAGCAGCTGATGTCCCCATCCAACAGGGACACAGGTGGTATCCCAAGGGTGTATGTACTGATAACCATCCAGTTGACCAGGTTACAACTGCAAAGGCTTTGGTAACTACCCTGCCTGATGTGCACAGGGTGCCCATTCCATCTCAGGTTGCTTGTGTGCAACACACATGTGAGCTGCCCACAAGGCAGTCCAGGTCACTCACCAGGTTGAGTGCATGTGTGTGTGTGTGTGTGTGTGTGTGTGTGTGTGTGTGTGTGTGTGTGTGTGTGTGTGTGTGTGTGTGTGTGTGTTACCACAGTGGAGCATGGCTTGCAGTTGTGCAGCAGTGACAAGCAATGTGGGTTCTGTGATTTCTTTGCATGCCACAGTGACATAACTCATGAGGAGTATGTATGACACCTAGTAGAGGGTTGGCATCATAGCCTAATACCAAGACAGGACATTCAGTGTCTACATTGGAAAGCATGTTTATATTAATGTAAGGTTTACATTTTTACATTAATGTTACATTTATTTACTGATGTAGTTATTGACATTTGCAAGGTAACACGTGCTAGACATCAAAATATGTAAACCGGATGCATTTAACATTGTTGGAAAAGGTCAGGTTTAAGCATAGGTGAGTGGTTTTGCAAAGTGTGGCATGGTACTCTGCAATTTTTAAATGAAATATGAGGTATCTAAAGTGGTCTAATAGCAGATCTTCACTGGCTGAATGGTTAGGGCACCGGCACTTGTACATTAGGTGCAAGGGTTGAATCGTGACCATTCAACTTTTTACACATTATAGGGAAAAGTTGTAAATGTTTTTGTTTTGTATATATTACAATATGTTAACAGTGGTGGTCCAGCTTGACCAGAAGCCCATTTGCAGTGGAGATCCGAGTATAAAAGCCCCAGTTACACACAAGTGTCCAAAACTATAACAGTTGCAGGAACATATCACATAGTTAAATGCATATGTTTAGGACATATAACAAAATAGATGCACCTAAAAATGAAGTAACATTACTGAACAGTAAGTTACAATACCATTGTATATATCTAAGCAGTAATTATAGGTTCATAGATTAGTACTAGGCTAACTGCCATTGTTGGCCATTTTAAGCCTAGCCATTCATCCCACATGAGAATCAAACCATGCTCCTTGTCTATGTAAGGTAAACACTTTAACCACTATGCCAACCTCCCACCAAATAATCAGGCCTTGCAAGTCTCGAACCCAGGATATGTAAAGCTAATGCCAGAAACAAAATACCCAGACCTAGCAAGTCTCAAACCCAGGACCCTCTGCACCAAAGTCAGAGTATTGCACCAGTTTACCAGCTGTAGTTTTTTAAGTGCTTACTTTAAAATATATCATGCAGTGCAGTGATGTAACATTAGGGAAAATGTACAGGCCTACCAATTATTGAACCCAGGACCCTCCACATCAAAGTTACAGCAACACACCACTAGGCCAAATCAGCTGTGGACATTTAGTGTTCATTTGTAAATTATAACTTGCAGTACAATGATGTAGCATTAGGGGAACAACTACACCCCTTACAGGTATCAACTCCAGAACACTCCGAACCTGAGTCAGAGCAACACACCACTACAACAACTAAGAATTACCCCTGTTCCTGTACATATACCATAAGTCACAATGATGTAACAATAGGGATAACGTACATCTCCACCAAATATAGAAACCTGAAACATCTGAACCAAAGCTCAGTGCAATACACCAGTAGGACATCACATCTCTGGGGAATTACTGGTATGTATACCAAGAAAACCTGATTCCCAGTGACACAACTTCCACATATAATGGCATAAATGACAGCTTACTTCAGCTTGTGATGCAGATACTGACCTGGTACACAGTGAAATAAATGCTGATGGGTGTATGGGATGCCTATGATATCAGGTACACCTGACAACTGCAAAGACTGTTGCAGAATGTCCACAGGTGTGTTACCTACTTATGGCATGGTTGTCATCAAGCCTATTCTGTGTACTGAAGTAATGGCAGGTCAATGCAGAGTGACCTTATAAACTCATGACAGACAGGTCATTGTCACACACCATAGACATCCAAACACACATGTCCATTCCAATCCGGTGTAATACACAGTATGCATGCACATATATCCTGCACATACACCTCCCATATTAATGACTTAGTAATTCTATCTGTTACATTCCTAGCACTCACATCAGGACATCCACAATCCAGACCCACAGCCCAGTATGTTGCACAACATTTACATGCTTGTCTATACAACATGGAAATAAATGAGCCCTTTAATGTCCTGCAGAAATAGTTGCTGATAACACAATCACTGCCAACCACAGGAACACATCAAAGGCAGTGAGGGTGAGATACATGTCAGAAATATGTACATGTGTCTTAAATGTCCCCTACCACTCACTGGATGGCAATACTACTTAACATATGTGCCAGAGGCTCATACACACCTAGACTGTTATGGGTACACAAATCCTGGCCATGCTGTGACACAAGAGCTGACACTGCCCCCTCACTAACATATAAAGCATGCAGTCCCCCAGTGTCATCACACTCCTCATTTGGGGTCTTGGACAAAATCCTGAAGCTGTGGCCTGCTACACATGCAGCATTCTGTCCATCTACCTGCTACAGACGTACCATACCTCCCAAACACCTAGAAGAGGGCATCCACAACACAACCATACATAAAAGTGTTGGTGGGGGAATTCTCGAGTGAAAGGGACATGTGTCGCAGTTTCCCCCTACAAGCATACACAGCTGATACACCAGCATCAACTGCAGCAGCATGCACATCCAGATAGAAAAGATGTATGACACACACATCTGCCTGTCAGCTCACTGACCCCAATGCACATTGTTAAACAGTACATTGCTACAGAATCTGAAGGTCTGTTAACAATGGGCACACATAGCATGAAGCACTGTGGAAATAGCACATCAATCCATACATTGGACAGTATCTCTACATGCCCTTTATGATGCTGTAGCTCCCACAACTTGATAATATCCTACTCACAGGCCAGGAAAAGAGAGGAGGCCTACATGAAGTCCTTACTTCACTTACTTACACTGTGTTGCCATGCCATTGGCTAATAATAATGCAAGCCAGCTGCTCGGGATGCTAGTAGCAAGTGGGAGTCACTGTTTGCTGCACAGGAAATTACCAGTACGTGAGCATTACATGCAAAAGACAAGCAGCTGCCCATGGTAAACAGCTCTGACACCTTCTTCTTGAAGACAGGCTGCCATTTCCTAGGAGACCACCACTTGATTTCTCCCATGAAGGTGTACAGCAGTAAACCAGGTAAGTTACACAATTACACATGGAATTGAATGCAGATAAGGAGTGGAGTCATGGGATATAGGAATCTCAAAAGTAGGTGTCAACTACATTTAAGGTAATGACATGTTGCTGTTATTCTGCTGTCCAGCACTAATGGCCATCATGTATGGCTCTGTCAGCATTGACGTATATCACACCTCTTGCTCCTGACTCACCACAGCAATGGTTAGCTCACATATCACTGATACTGGAATGTCTGTTGTACAATAGAGTCAGTAAGTAGTGGTCGATACAGCTGGCATATCACATCATGTACTGTCAGTGAGCCCGTTAGTGTCTCCATGTCATACAAGCTTAGGTCAAGGATGGTCCTGATGTCCATGAACATTCCTGATGTACTCTTGCTAGGTCCCTGTGTACTCCACAGCTGTATCTCATTGGCTGACAACTATGGCTAGCATAGCTGGTGACTCTCTACTGCAGGACAGCAGGTCATAGGCACTAGAACTGGGGAGACACTGGCTCAGCCTCAGCAGCATACTAGCATATATTAATGTACCATTATGTTCCAGGGGTGTGGTATGTCACACACATTCCCCAAACACAGGGGACAACTGCCACTTATTGTCCAACTGCTGTGTAGAGGTCCACATTTGTGTGGCAGGGGGTCTACATCTATCAGGCACATAGGTTCATAGGTTCATAGGTGTGTACTAGGCTAATGGCCCTGGAGCCTTTACAAGCCTAACCCATAGAAATGTCCTGGCATCATGTCGCCTGACATTCATTCCCAGTGCCTTTATCAAGTAGAGCCAATGGAGTGATCCCCGGGGTGAACTTTCTATTTCTTATCCACTCATCAAGATTTCTCTTAAAGAGGGCCAGTGAAGTGCTCTGCTTGACATGTACGGGAAGTCTATTCCAGAACATGGTCTCTGGGTTATGAACCTGTCCCTCCAGCATGATCTGTTGATTGTGGTAATGAGGTTGAGGTCTCTGTAGCGTGTGGTGTGGAGGGATTGGGATTTCTTTAGATTTAACATTTCTAACAGAGCTGGGTCAGACATGGTTTTGTAAATCAAGCAGGGATAACCTCTTAGTAGATGATATGAGACAGAGAATAGCTGGTGTTTTTTGAGTCTGTCCATGTAGGACATATGTTTAAGGCCTAGGATCCTCTTTGTGAGGTACTTTTGTAGCCTTTCAAGCTGTCGCATGTGTCTAGTGAAGTACATGCCAAATAGGCCATTATACTTGCTGATTGGCCTAATGAGGGAAGAATGCAAAAGAGATGATGACCTCTTTCTTCCTGGATGCAAAACCATTGGTAATGAGGTGTGCCATATAGAAGGACCTTTTGACCATAGTGGCAATATGGTGGTTGAAGGAGAGGTTGTTGTAAACCTGTATCACCAATTCTCTTATAACATCTTCAGTGTTCAGTGGGCTCCCATTGATGTGGTAATTAGTGGGACCTGAGTTTTTCCTAAAGGGGATAATGATGCATTTATTGGCATTTAGCTTAAGGCCATGGTTTCAACATGTCATTGGTCTCAGTGAGGCCTTTCTGCAGGATTTCTACATCACTTGAGGAGTTAATAATTGTTCCCAGCTTGCAGTAGTCTGCAAACTTGGCCAGCCAGAGTCCCTCTCTGTTTGCCTGGACTTCTGAGAAGTAGATACCAAACAGGGGAGGACCCAAGACCGATACCTGTGGGACTCCACTCGTGACTGGTTTACAGTCTGACTTTGAGTCTGCTACTTTCACACTGTGGGCTCTATCTGTGAGCCAATTTCCAACCCACTTAGTGATATAAGGGTTGATGCCTAGTTTGGTGAGTTTATCAATAATTCCTGTGTGGGAAATGGTATCAAAAGCCTTGGCCAGATTATTGTTGAGGCTAATAAATGAGTTTTTCCAGTCTTGGGACGTAACCTTTTTCTGCAACCATTTCTTCCTTCTATTGTAGAGTTTATTAATGGCAGGAGACCACCAGATTGGCTTCCTTTTTTGGAGAAGAGCATCTTGGTTCTGTTGAGTATGGCTAGTTCCATGCATTTATGTATGTGTTCATACAGTGCATTGATGTATGATCTGGCAGTCATGCATCTATTTCCCATTGAGATAGGTGCTATGAAGTTAGCCACCTCTGTTTTTAAGAGCCCAAAGTCAGCTTTGGAAAAGTGTTTCATGGTGATTACTTTTGCGGGGGGTGTGGGTGTGATGTGGATTTCCATGGTTTTCAGTTTGTGGTCAGATTTAACCAGGGAGGACTTGACTAATGGTGTGGAGTAACGGTCTCCCATGTTGGTGATAACCAGGTCAAGGATATTGCTTCTTCTAGGAGGGGGTCAAAATGAGCTGTTCCATGGCATTGGAATTGAAGGAAAAAGCATTGGGCCTGTATATTGGTACTTGAATAGTTTTCCCAGTTGATTGAAGGGTAGTTGAAGTCACCCAGTATGAGGAATATTGGGTTGGACCTTGACAGATTACACGGTGCTTAGGAAGTTGGAGTGAGAGTCTGGGGACATGTTTGGGGTTCTGTAGCAGGCTATGACTTGTATCACCGTCTTACCCTCTGTTAGTTATACCTGAAGTATCTCAGATGCATTATGTTGGGCTACCAGTCTAGAGGTGTGTGTATCCTTTAAGAATATGGAAACACCACTTCCTTTGGAGCTTCTGGATGTATTCTGGGGCCGAAAGGTTTTGGAATTAGTTGTAGCCTGGAAGTGCAGGGTGGCTTTCTTCCGCTTTAAACCAAGTCTCCGTTACAGCACAAATGTCGAAGTTCTCTATTTTGAGAAGAGCTTTGAGTAAATGCATCTTGAGATTTAGATGTCTAGCATTGAGCAGCATGACCCTCAGATTGCATTTGTTGGTAGCTGTTACAGTGGAATTTTGGTCTTTGGAACACTGCCTAAAAAAGGCACTGTAGGGGTAGCAAGAGCCTTAGCCAGTACCTGGAATCCCAGGGGTGACCGATGCAGGCTATCTCTGGCAAATGGTATTACAAGGTTATGGTTTGGCCCATGTAGGATGCACCCTGTGATATTGTTGTGTCCTATGGCAGATGTATACCATGACGTTCAGCTAACAGTGGTGAACCATTTCCCACATTTAGGAGATGAGTGAGTTTGTGTGGACATACTGATGTACTGATCGTGAAGAGAGGGGGGTGGGGCCTACACTGACTGTGTCAACCATCCAGTATGCCATGCCAACAGCACTGGTATGGCTTGTGTGCATGACCACCACAAGTGAGCAGATGCAGGTGCACCCTATGCTGTTGCAGACATATGTGCAGTAGGGGAGTGGACTGTCTATAGTGAATGTAGACTAAGTTCATTGTTTGTGGTGCAGGTGTGCAGGAAAGATCCCATTCACACGTACATGACATGGAGACATTACTCCAAAATGGGCACCTGCCCCTACTTTGTGTTGGAGAGTCGTATGTCCACCCTGTTATGGACAGTATGCATTGCAGATGCCCACTAGACAGGTGTACATATCCAAGTAGACCAAGGTGTATGCCTATAGTGTAGTGTATAGTATACTACATGCATCTATAGAAATGCACATATAGCACTTGTGTGTATGTGTGCCTATTGCTGCCAGTCTTTTATGAGGTGTTGGGGACTGTGTGGCTGTGTATACCCCACCCCAGGAGAATGTACTACACACTGGAGGTGTATGTATGGCTGACCATAGCTAGACGGGTATTGTGAGAGATGGTAACTGCAGAGATTACCACTTGATGTTAGTGTTGTCATAGATTATGACACTGTATGTATACTACAGTGGTAACCTCTGTTGTGTGTTGTCAACTGCACTACAACTTCAACTCATGTGGGGGTAGCTCCTGGTTGCACTGAGGTGATTGTAATTGGACAGATGGCTTCTATCCAGGCAGTTGTGTGCCATCATGGGTACGCCTTACAATGCATGTAACAGGAATTGAAGTGACCCAGGTTCAAGGTAGAGACACAACTCCTGATACAGTTGATTATGCCTATTTCATGACTGGATTGTGCCATCTGTCTTTGTGACAGCAAAATGTGTTTAAGTATAGGCACATACCTGCCAAGGGCACGTAATCAGTGTGCTCACTCCTGTCTCCCTGCATATAGTCCTGGACTGTACATGTCATGCCAGGAACACATACAGACATACAGATACTGTGACAGACTCATTACAGTATATGTTGTTGATGGACAGCAGTGTGTATGCAATATGGTGAAGTGTGCCACCTGCTTCAACCTTGATGCAGGTGAGTAGGTTTGCATGGTACTGTGTTCATCATGAATGACTGGTGCTTTCCTGAAAGAGGGCAGCCTGTGGTAGACAAACATGTTCATTCAGCAGATAATTTTTCTGCCTCATATGTGATTCTGGCCTGTTGTGCTGGTATTGCTTGGAGAGCTATGTTCACATTTATGGGGCAGATGTTGAAGGGCTGGGCACAACACTGCCATCTAGGCATGCTACAGCCCGCCTGTGGTAAACCTGTCAGATACAGAGTGGGGTGGTACTGAATCTGGGATGTCTGCATGCAACAGGTGTTGAAGGGCATGGATAACATTTGTGCATGTTAACCTTTACGCTTGCTGCTGCTGTCTGCCTAAGTACACTCTAGAACGGCCATGCTGATAATGTATTGTAGCAATGACTGAGGACTTAAAGGTAATGCACACCTTTTAACTGGATGCAATCCCTTTACCAATGTGGTAAAGCATGTACAAGCCCTTTACGACCGCTGCCTCTACTCATTGCCTGAACGTGACAGTGTTATCCTCCTGAGTACCCAAGTCTGTAAACAATGCCTTTGTGTTAATGGCATAGTTGTTGATATGAGACA
>NC_056748.1:1068599280-1068686780 GCF_019279795.1 Protopterus annectens | reverse complement strand
TAATAGTGGGAGTCCATTCCAGAGATATCTGCACTCCGGTCCAAGATATTGTGTGCTACAGCCATACCTGTCAACCTGTTACTGCAGGAACTCTGGGGATAGTCTGGCAAAATGGGGGGAAAATGGGCCAAACACAAGGATATATTTTAAATATTGCTCTTATATAGTTAGAAAGTTGCTAGAGTAACAAAGTTTGTTTTAGCAGACATTTTCTGACATATATGATATCTGACACTGAAATTTATATCATTACTTACTGACATAGATCCACAGATCATCACAGTGACTTACCAGTGACATGTAAGATTTATGATGAGCAGACCAAAATTATGAGCCAAAGTATAGACATTCTGGCTAAATCCAGCCAGTTGAGAGGTGTGGCTACAGCCAATTGGCTGATTAAGCTGTGTAAACAGTCCAGCACCTCAGTCACATACTGGCCAGTGATCTCCTGGTTATGTGGTAGCCTCTGATTAAGCTGTGTAAACAGTCCAGCACCTCAGTCACATACTGGCCAGTGATCTCCTGGTTATGTGGTAGCCTTCTTAACTGAAATGTCATATCCTGGTTTGGGTACAGAGTGCATTATACTGAACAGAGATTTCCACAATATGTGTGGTATATTCTAATAACACTGTGATTTCCTGGTATGTCAGTGGCAGAGCAATATAGAGTTATATGTTGAACCACTGACAGACATTTGTTATAGGTTCATAGATTAAAAGGAGATTACTAGGCTATCGGCCCTGAAGGCCTTATAACCCTATCTGATGAGAGTGTAGCCCATGTTAAGACATGTCAGCACCCACAGCCCCTGTCAAGCAGGGAAAAAGGTAGAATCACAGGATTGTATTGTCGGTTTCCCACACAGTTATCCAGGGTCCACTTCATAAGGGGTACTGTGGTATTCAGTTGATGTGGACAGGGAGTGTATTCCACAGATGGGGGAATCTGTGGGACACATATCTGTCACACCAACTCCCATTGATATCACAGACAAGGTTGATGCTGTGCCTATAGGTTGCTTGAGTGGGACTTGGCTTGCAGATGAGGTTGGCAGTAGTCCCATCAAGGCAGGGTCTGGATTGCTTTGTATGACCGACGGTGGTCACCTCTGAGGAGTGTGTATGGAACTGAGAAGAGGGACAGTGCTTTTAGCCTGTCTGTGTAGGCTATGTGTTTGAGGATCTGGATTCTCCTGGTGAGGAACCTCTGTGATTTCTCCAGCTGCTGCATGTGCTTTGTGAGGTACAAGCCGAAGGGGTGGTTGTACACAACAAATGGCCTTATAAGGGTGGGATACATGGATCTTATGACCGCTTTGTCCCTGGATGAGTTACTCACCTTTGTGTAAAGGGATGACAGTGGCTGTTCTCCACTCAGCTGGGGCAAAGCCAGTACTCAGGCTTTGGTTGAGTAGGGTGCCTAATGTTGCTAACAATTAATGCCTGAATTCATGTAGGATGCAACAGGGGATGTATTCAGGTCCCATGGAGGCTATCTTTGTCCTTTTGTGAAGCCAGTGATGCATAGTGATAAGGGGTGGGTGGGAAGGTACTGGAGATGTCCTGCTTTACTGATGGTGGGGGCAGAAGGGAGATGTTTCCACTGAATCTGTCATCCAGTAGATTGGCTATATCTACAGCTTTTGTGTATGTGATGCCCTTGACCACCATTTCTGAACAGATCTGGGAGCTTCCTTTGAGACTGCAGAAATATGTGAAGATGGCATTCTGATTGTCTGTCTTAGATGTGGGCAATTTGGTGTCAGAGTTGCCTTTAGAGAATTTCACTACTGCTGTTAGTTGTTTGTTCAGGCTAAGAAGCAATTGCTTCCAATTGTGCATCTACTCCTCCTTGGTCCTGGACAGCAATGTTATCCTTTTGTTATATAGTTCCTTTGTCACAGATGTTTCCAGACAGGTATACTCTCCCTTGTGGAGGATTCCTCCAGGGGGGAGGGGAATGTGCTGCTGTTTATACCATCCCTCAGGTGGTTGTGATCAGCTAAGGAGACATTGTTATTTTACCATAACTAGAGGGTAGTCAGGGGAGATAGTGATATCGAACTTGACCGCCTTTTTGTCAGATCTGGCCAGGGAGGGTGATACCATAGGATGCTGCTGTGGTTACTCATATTGGTTACTACCACTTCCACCATATGTATCACATCTTGTGGGGGGTATCAAGTAGCCATCCAAAGGATTTAGCACTGAGAAGAGGGGGGGAAATCTCTGTGCATGTCTTTTTGGCATGGTTGGTATTTGCTATCTATGCTTGGGTAATTAAAGTCAACCAGGATCAGGGTTGAATCTTGATAGATTGGTAGAGTGACATATAGGTGGGGTGGCCACCCTGAGTGGAATATGTTTGCCTGTAGCTGCCTATAATTTGAATAGGGGTCTTGTCAACAGTTACATTTTTGCTGGAGTCTCTTGTGTGCATCAGACTATTGGACCAACCGGGAGGTGTGTGTTTATTTCATATTATATTTATAGTCCACCTTTTTTGGCTTGCCTGGCCACATTTGCCTGTATGGTAGGATGACTGACCAGATAAGGATGATTTGCTCTCCACAGCTGTGGGCCAGGTTTATGTGAGTGCACAATTGTCAGCATCTTCTAGGGTTAAGAACACTTGCAATGGGGTCATTTTCATGGTTAGACACCTAATGTGTAGTAGCATCACCATTAATTTGCATTTTGGTATGAGTTTCATGTTGGTAGAATCGACCTCATGACCTTCCCTAAAACAGCCACTATGGGGGAGGCAAGGGCCTTTGCCAGAAGCCTGAAATGCTAGTGAGACATATGCAGGCCATCTGTAACAAAGCAGTATGATCTGTCAATCATATGTTCCCAGGCTATCAGGCACTGGATCCCCCTAGGATGACACCAGAAAGTAAGCCACTCATGGATGTCAGTCATTTTCTGTTTGTATTGAGACATCATTCTGGATGACAGTAGAATACTGCTTAAGCCTAGGGACATAGCTGCATGGGACACATATTCAGCATGCTCAGTCATGTCTGTCTTCCTATAGTCCAGGGAGGTATGCCTGAAGTCATTCACACCAACATGGACTGGGACACACTTATAAGAATACCTGTTGTGAAGAGACTTCAGTGCATGTGTGATATGGCAGATGATGGCAACTGAAAAACAAGTAACTGTTACAGTCTCCTTATGCAGCCTGGTGGGGGGCACATCAGTGTCTTACATTAGAGTCTCCTCTGGAGCAATATGCTGCATCTATGGTTGGGCCTTACTTGTCACTTGGCACTGCTAAGTGGGCTATGCCTGGTATGTGGTTTGGAGGTTTGTGGTGTTTTCATATGTGTTTGGCTCTGAGGTGTTCTTTGTTTGGGTTTGTATTTGTTGGGGACCACCACATATGTGCATGTGTGTTGTGTAGTTGTGGGTGATGTTTACTGACTGCATGCAGTGCAGAGAACCTATTTTACTACACAATTTGTTCTGGTGTGCACATTCTCCATTTGTCTGGCCAGTGGGTCCCCTTCCCTTTATATGTGTCTCTTTGTCCTTCTGTAGTGCAGTCACGGGCTTTGTGCACAGTTGCTGCTATGTACTTGTATATGTTTGGTGTGATTGGGGTAGATGTCATAACATCACACACAGGTTTATGGACTTCACACCTCTGAGTGTACCTATTCATAGGATCACAGGAGATTACTAGGCTAATGGCTGTAGGGCCGTTACAAGGATATCCCAGAGTATATCCCCAGAAGAGACTCCATAATCAACAGCTGTCAGCCCTGTCAGTGAGGAACACAGGTGGCACCCCTGCGACAAATGTTTGGTTGGCCATCCACTCATTAAGGCTGTGCTTGAAGAGGATCAGCAATATACTTTGTTTGATATGTATGGAGAGTGTATTCCAGAGACAGGTCAGCCTATGGGAGAGACATCTGTCTCTCCAGGAGGGTTTGTTAATGTAACACATTAGATATTGGACTTTTGAGTGTGTACTACGTGAGGAGTTAGACTTACAGATATGGATCATCTGTAGTAGAGCAGGGTCTGAGATTGCCTTATAGGAAAGACACAGGTCACCTCTGAGCAATCTGTATGATGCAGAGTAGAGTGAGACTGATTTGAGTCTATCCACATAGTACAGATGTTGGAGGCCATGGATTCTCTTTGTGAGGTATTTCTGTGTTCTTTCCAGTTGGTGCAAGTGTTTGGAGAGGTACATACCAAACGGTCCATTGTACTCAATTATTGGCCTAATGATGGAGGTGTACAGAGAGGTAATAACCTCCTTTCTTCTGGATGCGATCCCTTTACTTATGACAAAAAACAAGTAAAAGCCTTTTCTGACCACAGCCACTACATGATGGTCAAACATGACCATTGTTGTTGACTTGTGTACCCAGGTCTATGAACACAGGTTGTGTGCTTATGGGTTTGCCACTGATGTGGTAATCAGTAAGGGCTGTATTTATGATGAATGGTATGATAATACACTGTTTTCCATTTAACCTTATGCCCATGAGTTTTGCACCAGTCATTTGTTTTTGTGAGACCATCTTGAAGTATGTTAAGATCATTTGTGGAGTCAATGACAGCACCAAATTACAGTTGTCCACAAAATTGGTCACCCATAGGCCTTTTGTCTTTTCCTGGACCTCTGACAAATAGATATCAAACAGTATGTATCCCAGGACAGATCCCTGGAGGACACCAGTAGTGACAGGTCTGCTATTGGAGATAGTGGGACCTATTTTGACATTTTCGGTCCTATCAGTGAGCCAGTTGGGCACCCACATGATGACATAGGAATTGGCACTAAGTTCTGTCAGCTTTTCAATGATCCCCAAGTGGGGAATTGTGTCAAAGGCTTTGGCAAAGTCATGGTAAGCTGTGTGCACTGACTTTCCCTCATCTAGAGCCTTGGTGACAGTTTCAAAGAGGTAGAGCAAGTTCAACAGGCGCAATTTGCCCTTGATGAATCCAAATTGGGTGGGGTCAAGTGCTTGGAGATTGCCTACATCCTTGCTTATGAGGCGCACAATAATACGCTCCATGACCATACAGATCAGACTTGTCAAGCTAATGGGTCAATAGTTTCCAGGCTCAGTAGTGGCTGCACCTTTGTGCAAAGGGATGACAATAGCAGTTCTCCAGTCTTCTGGATTGTAGCCTGTACTTTGGCTATGGTTGAGTAGGGGGCTCAATGGCAGGCTTAGTTCTTGCTGGTGATGTTGCAGAATACAGCCTGGGATACGCTCAGGTCCTATGGCAACTGTGTTGTTTGGCTTGGATAGGGACTTTAACACTTGATCTACAGAGATGTGAGGTGCAGGGCAAGTATTGTGGATGTGGACTGTGCCTTAAGGGGGACGGAGGGGTGATGTTTGGGTTGGAACTATCTGCTAGCAGACTGGCTATGTTAACAGGATCAGTGTAAGTGGCACCATTAAGAAGTAATTCAGAACAGACCTGGCCTTAGCCATGGAGGTTTCTGACATAACTGAAAGAGGCATTGTGGTTAGCCTTTCAGAGGCTAGCTTCAATTCATAATTGGCTTTGAAGGATTTCACTAGTGATCTACTTTGCCTGTTGAGCCTAAGGAGGGTGTTTTTCCAATTGGGAATGTGTGCCCTTTTACCATTGGACAACAGTTGCTTCCTTTTGCTGTAAAGCATGTTCATAGAGGATTTCCACTGCATAGGTTTGTGTATCCTTGAGAAGCAGGTTTTAGTTCTGTTGTGTAAGGCTGAGTCCATGCAGTTGTAAAGGTACTTGTATACTACACTGGCACACTGTTCAGCATATTTGTCTGCATCCTCTGAGGGGGAAGTGGTGGTGTGTAGCTACTGATACCTTCCCATTGAAGGTTGTAGTCAACTTTTGAGATGTAGAAGTCAGAAGGACAGAACCTGTTTAGTAGGCTGTCTATCAGTGCACCCCTACATCTGCTGTGGTCCTCAGACAGTTTGTGTTAAAATGTTATTGTAAGGCTACAGGTGGGCCATAGCTGTCAAACCGTCACACGCTGACATCTGGACAGGCCCATATATAACTGTCAACCACAGGCCCACACATGGAGACAGGGTGCTAATATTGCTCTGCAAAACATAGACTGTTAGGTCAATGGTTGTGTATTAGCTTGCATTTTGTTATGGGTATGTTGTTTGCTTCTCCACTGTCTGCCATTGATGTTTTAAAATCAACCTTTATTGTTTGGCAAGTAGTTTAGCAGCCAAATGCAATGCTATGACAAACAGATCATATATACAAGGCATACTTGCACTTCTTCAGTGACACCCTGGCATTCCAGGGTTATGGCTGGTGCCCAGTGATTTGTTGTCAGTACTGACACAGTAAGGAGGGAGCCATTTATAACCTGGCACTAGACTCACTTTCAGAAACCTGCTGTCCTACTAGGTACTGTGTAGGTTACTCCCAGATGTGCACTGTCCAGGTGTGTGTCTCCCTGACCCTGAATGGTCCATCTTTCCTGCAGTATACATATTTACTTCTGCACTACTCCTACCATAGGTGTAGCTGACATGCAACAAAGTTTGTACAGACAGTCTTGAAACATGGAACCTGTCAACCACAGTACTGTACATACACCACTAAGCCACAACAGCCAACAGTAAGTGCTACCTATTTCATGACAGTATGACGTATGCATATACAGAGCTCATTTACCCCTAAATATTGTGGACATGCTACAAGCTACCAAGTTGATTGGGACAGACCTGAGAATGTATGCTCTGCTGCTATTACTCCACAAACATACATATTCCTGCATTTCTATGGGAAGACAGGTGTGTTGGTGGGAGGGGGGGGGCATAATTCCAACTGTACACATTTCCACAGACTGTGCAGATGTTTTCTTGACATTTAGGTTCCATTTAGCATAGTATTGTGCTTGTCTTGGAGAATACTGGCATATCACTAGAGACCAACATTTAGACAGTTATGACAGACATTCAAGTTTCAAATGTTTTACCCTTCAGAGACTTAAGGTAACTGCAAGACTTGCTGTGATATCAGTGTGTACATTTGTAAGTGTTATATTTCATCATTGCCCCTATTTGTGGGTGTTTGCCACATATTTATTTCTGGCTTTGTACAGCTGACTTGCTGTGAGAGGCTAAGAGGTGTGTATGGGACTCCAACTTTGACATCCATGCATGTGACTTATGACCTCGCAGTTTGTGTCCCCTACATATACTGCCATGAGTTTGGTCACCTAGGGGACTACTGCATGTTGTGGGTAAGCCAGCATTTGGCAGACATTTCCTGTTGCCCCACATAGCTGTCAGTTGCCTGCTGCTATCCCTGTAGTACACCCCATCCTCTTGCATACATGCAGTGATATCATAGATTTGCCAGCACAAAATAATACAGCCTTAAGTTGTTGTTAAAAGAAATGAATTACCTTGTGCCTGCATCAGTTATGAAGACAGTGCTTGAGGGCTGCCTGTGTGAGATGCACACAGTACACAGCCTATACATTGTAAGGTACAGGTAGTTTGATGTGTGTGGCATCCTTTTTACTGTATGTGCAAGTCGGAGAGAGGTATCAATCCGTGTGTCCCTAGGGTGTCAGTGTATGTGCTATGCATTGCCTCTTTGCCAAGGCCAGGACATACTGGACACACCTACATCTGCCTACAGGGAGAGGCTCAGGGGGTTCCTCCTCCATGTCCCCCTGTGCCTGTGGGGACCTTGACAATGGTGAGGAGCTGTATCCCCCTTCCCTGTGCTTTTCCTGCCGCAGCTGTTTCCACAGGATCATATTGTGTAGCATGGCAGATACTATGAACGTGTGTGCACATCTGACTGGAAAGTATTGCAAGGCTTCTCCAGATATGTCAAGACAGTGGAACCGTGACTTGAGCAGCCCAAACACATGCTCTACGATGTTTCTAGTTTGTGTGTGCACCTCATTATGGCATTCTTCAGTGTGTGTGGTGTGTGTCTGTGTGTGTTTGTGTGTGTGTGTGTGTGTGTGTGTGTGTGTGTGTGTGTGTGTGTACATTTCTGATGGGTGTCATCATCCACAGTTTCAGTGTGTAACCAGCATCCCTCATGAGATGGCCATATGGGATGTCCCCCTTGGCATATTCCTGATACAGCTGTGAGGCATGCCAGATGTGGGAGTCATGATAACTGCCAGGGCTGACAGCACAAACATTGATAATAATGCCCTATGCATTGCACATGACCTGTCAGTTGATGGAGTGACAGCCCTTGTGGTTGACATAGATGCTACTGTCTTAACCAGGTAGTGCTTTGATGTGGACATGGGTGCAGTCTATGGCACCCAGTACCTCTGGGTAATTTGTCACATGGTGGAAGAGATGCATATTGCTGGTCCTCTCCTCAGGGGTGGTGGGGAAATAAATGTGTTCACTGACATGTGGTAACATGGCATCCAGGAACTGGTGGAGTACCCTGGATGCAGATGCCTGTGAGACCCCCATGATGTCCCCAGTAGGTCTTTGGAAAGTACCTGTAGCTAGTATTCTTAAGGCTACACATACCTTTGTCATGACTGGGATGGGTTCCCCTTTGTTGGCTCTGGGTCTGAGGTGAGACTGGCAGAGCTCAGTGAGTTGCTGGAGTATGCCCCTGTCCACCTTGTAGTGCTCTACTATCTCCAGCTCATGTATCCCCAGAAAGGTTACCCAGGGTCTGAACACTCTTCTCCTCCTCAGTCTGGGCTGATTGTCAGCATCATCCTCATCACCACCCTCAGTCTGTAGCACATAGAGATGTATCAAACCAGCAGTAGCCCCTATCATTTTGTCAGTTAAAATTCCCAAGTGTGCACTCCAATGGTGCTGAGTATGTGGGGAAATCAGATTGAAGGGTGTTTGCATACTTTATACTGGTGTGTTGCAGATGCTGCCTATGTGATTGTCTGACTATGATGCATTCCACCTGCCAGCTACACTATTGAGCAGTTTAAATGGGCCACTGTGAGTGGCAGAGGCCTTATTAATCATTTATAGTTGATTGCCTTTTGTCTGCTATTTCCTTTTTTTCCCATTTCCTCCAGTTTTAGGCCTTTAAAACTGTTGCAGCTAGTGGGAACATTACTAAGTGGAAAGGGCTCTCCCCTGGACACAAACATGCTCAGCATTTCTGATTCCAGCTAAGCAGAGCTAAGTGGCCTCAGATACACCCTCTTGCTTAGCTGTGCTTATCTGGTTTCAGAAATACTGAGCAGTGCACACATCTGCTTAGCTGGACTGAATGCTGGTTATAATTAAACTGCTAAGCAGAGCTATGCACTGATAAGCATTACTCAGTTTTTGATTTATATAAATGTACTAATTGGACATTAATTACTCATTGAAAGAAAGTCCAAAAAATATGGCAAAGAGGCAACCACACAGCAGCAAAAGATCCAGTATTAAAAAAAATATATATTTTTGGACTTTCTTTCATTATCATATCTGTTGGGCAAGAAACATTTGCTCTGGTGGGTGCATTAACATATATTAGTATTAATTACTCATTATTGACATATTATTAAGTGTTATATGTTTTACATTATATTACGTCCTCCTATGTGCTTTGATTACATTACCTTGGGGTGTGACTGTACTGTATGGGACACTTGTGCTTACATGGGTGAGTTCACATCATATATCCACTGACACTGGAAATTTGGATCATCTACACTACCCTGGTTAACAAATATCAATTATTACATCATTAAATACAATAAAATTATTTATCAATGCTTTCCTATGTAAAAGCTGAATGGCTTGTCTTGGTTTTCAAACCGTGAACTACTGCAAGCAAATCCAAATCTCTAGCCACTAAGCTAATTGAACTGCCCAAATTTTTAGCTATACATTTCTATATGGCTTTTTTCATGATACAAATACAGTGGGGAAAATATGCAACCATTTTAAATTGATATATCAAAACATGTCATTCTATCAACTTTCTAAGTTTGTAAGAGCAATACTTAAAAGCTATCCCTATTTCTGTCCTTTTGCCCCACTTTTAGTACTGCATTTCTCTGGGTTTGTAAGCTCCAGTATATTTACACCAAGCATGCCACATCCCCTTTTCATGTCAGCTGCCTCTTCTGCCTACAACACTGAATTATAGCCCCTACACGGTTAGGTACCAGTGGACAGAGTGGCCCATTTTGCTATTCAGTAAACTTAGCTAATTTACATACACCTAATTACCTATACCCTAGTTACAGCACTACACGAGGGCCTATGTCCTTAGCAACCACTGCAATAGTAAGAGTCTGCATGCTGGCCAGTATAATGGGAAATTTACATTTAGCTTAAATAATCCCCTTTTGCACTTCAGAATTCTTAATTTTGACATATCCCATGTTTGGGCGCCGCTACGTTCCTCTTGCACATACCATATGTGCACATAATATTAAGTTTGATTATTAATGTTTTGCATCAGTTGTACATGCCAATGGCCATAGATTTGGCCATTGGCATGCCTGATACAACTAATACATGCTTTACTTTGAGCTGTCGAAACCCCCTTTTTTAAGTTTGCAGTCCCATACACGAAAGGTTTTCACATGCATTTGTAATGCAGACACGGTTCCTACATGGATGCTGGTCTGCTTCATGGATCATTAAATCACCTCATTTGCATGGTTTTCACCAAAAAATGAGGTGATTTACATTCCATGATTGCGTCCATGGTTGAACAGTGTTGGGAGGCTTGTGCACACCCCCAGCACTATTTCCTGGATTGCAAAGGCCCCAAACTCCATGTTTGAGCTGTGGCACTATGCTTACATGGGGATTAGCTCCATGTAAGCATTACTGAATTTACCCTCTGACATGGTTTTCACTAAGGTTGAATCTAAGATGGCTTTATTTAAGATTACCAAGGATGAAAAGCTTAACAGGGACAATGCTGACTACTTGAACAACAGTGTGTATCCAAGGATTCAGAATTTTAAATGACAACATTTTAATATGGAACAAGTGGGGGTAGTTGATGACAATATTCATGGCAAAAAGGTTGTTACTGTTGTCCCTTCAGAACAACTAGAGTTGAGATGTTCTTAAAGACTAGCAAACAAACAAAGGGCCAAGAATAATATGAACACTACCCCAGTACACCAGGGAAATTCAAATTGGAATAGAGGGAGGAGCAGACAATGGTGGGCAAACAAACCAATATGGTATTTGGAGAAAAAATAGCTTACAGTCACATTGACATCCACAATGAAGGTACTGTTTCCATTACCCCTTATTTTAATTATACTATTTTTAATTTTACAGACTTAAAGATTGATCCTGAACATTACAGTTTATTCATGAAATGCTTCACCTTTATACCTCCTGGTAGAGCAAACATTGTAGATATCTTAATTGATTTAAACATTTTCATCTAGAGCTCAATTTAAGTTTAGTAATAGGCAACAATGTTTACAATAACCCTGTGGATAAAAGATTTACATGGAAGAGTACCATTCACCTCCCATTCCATCCAGTACTTAACATATTTGAAAGGACCTGTGAGAGGGAAAGCAGGTCAATACTAAGCAGTACAAGAACAAGGGGCTTCTACAACCTGTCTCTACATGAAAAAGCTATCCTTAATGAGTTTGCATCTAATAAAAAAGCAGATGCATGAAAATGAACAAGGATGGACACATGGTTTTGACTGACACATTTGATTATGTTAATAAAATGTTTTCTGTTTTGAATGAGACAAATACAGATCACACAGTATCTTTGAATGAAATTACAACCACATACAATGTTATTAATTTATATTTAGAGGAATTGTCTTTGCATAATATTGTTTAACGAAGGCTTGTCCAATTTTTACAAGTAGAAAATCTCATTCTTCCAAAATTTTTTTGCATACCAAAAATACATTTTAATCTCTAGGATCCCCCTTTATGTCTCATTGTTTCTGCGGGTGGTTCTATTATACAGTCCCTTGCTAAATATATGGATGGAAAACATAACATATTGACTAGTTGTCAAAACATTTTGAGGGATTCCTGGGATTACATTTGATTCTTTTCTTATTACAATGGACATTAGAAATTTATTTTCTATCATCCCACATGAATGTGAATTAAAGTGGTTTGCTGTTGTCTTGATTCAGTATAAATAATTAAATGATGTAGAAATCAAAATCTTTGTTGAATTTATGGAGATTATTTTAAACAACAATTTTATTTTTTTGAGGGTGAGTATTATAGACAGATACGAGGAGCTGCTATGGGGGCTGCTTGTGCTCCCATTTTTGCTAATGCTGTGGTAAGCGTTGGGAAGAGACTGTTGTATTTAAGGTGGAACAATTTAAGATTTGCCAAAAATACGTCAGATACCTGGATGATATTTTTTAATTCAAACAAGTGACCATATACATTTTGAACAATTTTTGGCAGATTTAGAAATGTCCACTGCATTTTTGAGATTTATGTCCTGTATTAACATTTAAAAAATACATGTTCTTGATGTGAAAGTCTCCAAGGACAATCATTGTAACTTGGAAATGGCTACATACAGAAAGCCATTGTTTCATAATTCTTTCTTGCACTTCAGTAGTAGTCACCCAATGCACCAAAAACAGAGACTATCAAAAGTCAGTGTATGAGAATTTCTAGACTTACATCCAAATATGATTGATGTTATGATGAATTTAAAAAAATTTAAAGAGATGTTCCTTGAGTGGGGATATCCTGAGGCACTTATAAATGAGAAAACTGAACAAGTGCTGGAACTGAGAGACAGTAGATATAGCCCAATTATTATCAAGGACATAGATTATATGAAACATAAAGAAATTTCACATTATTTTGAAGAAGAAACTGACAAAAGGAAAGCTTTATACAATAGTATGGTACTCCCCTATTCTTTGGACACACCTGAGATTAAGAGAATCATTAACAACAACTAAGTAGTTTTGAAACACCTTCTGTAATATGTTAGAACCCCCAGGTTAATTCTTAAAAATAGGCCATGTATAAAAAACATCTTAGAGAGACAATGGCAAGAGATTACATATTACTCTTTAAAATTTAAAAGTGTGGTCACTGTCAACAATGTCCATACATAGACATTGAGGAAACTGTGGACATTTTGGATAAAATAGCTAAATGGAGGAAAGCTGGTAGGTACATTATAAAATGGAAAAATGGTCTACTTGGCCAGCTGCAATTCCTGTACTTCATTTTTATGTTGGAAAAACAGAGAAGACCCTTGGCAAAAGAATTTACCAAAACAAGTATAGCATTTTACACTAAAATAATTTTATTAAGATTTAAAGAACATAACAATTCATAACAAAATAAAAAAGAAATAAATTTTAGAACAAATTAACTTCACAGATGGTGAAACTTCATAACAATAAATTAAAATAAAATAAAACTATTTACATTTGTGTCTACTTAAAGCAATTATTGATCATTCAAATTATAATTCTATTTCATCTCATATTACAATGTTTTACCAAGTATCTCTATAATTTTTAACCAGGAGTTGTGATACAAACTGAGTCTATCAATTCTCATCTTGATTGTAGGTAACTCCAGTTGAGAAACATTAAGTGCAATATTCTTGAATTATTTAAATGAAAGATAAGCTAATTCATAGCAATTACTTTACATGCAATAGCTAGTAAAGTCTATAAAAGTGAACATTTTGATCTGGGAACACATTTAGGTATTGAAACATTAAACAAAATCAAAGATTTAGTTAACTAGAATTTGTCAAAACAGTTTGTAAAAACAAAAAAATTCAGTTCTTCCCATAATGACCGAAGCAATGTACAATTGTAAAGTATATGTTGCCAGTATACTTTTAATTTTAATTTACATCTCAAACACTCAAAATCATGCTTAAACATTAATTCCATTTTATAAGGAGTAATAAAGGTTCTATGCATATATTTCCAAGAAAACAACTTCCATTGCAGTGAAAGAGTTGTTTGCTTTAAAGAAATTAACATCCATGTTTTAACATTTTCACTGGGGCGTTGATATTAATTGATCTGTAATGGTCCCAAAAATGTTCTTTATAATATGATTTGTATTTTTTATTACCTTATATATATTAGATAGGTATACTTTTCCTATTACTGCTTGGTTCAGTCTACTTCAAAGTATCAAATTACCACATCATTGAATCCCATATCATCAAGACAACATTGCAGAAACTGCAGAATATTGAACACCCAGAACATAGAAAACTTTCCATGGGAAAAGAACAACTTGGCCACCATGGTGAACTTTGCCCTTTCCCCATTGTAGTGCAATATTGGAATTGGCATATTTAGTTGTGGGGTGTGGGTGGTGGAGCCCCCACATCAGTGAGTTGTTTTGCTTCATTTTTTTTTTTTTTTGCTATGTTGGATTAGTGGTTGTTTTCCTGGAGTTAGTTTTCAATGTTCTGGGTGTTCAGTGTTATGCAGTTTTGGCAATGTTATTTCAATGTGGGATTCAATGAAGTGATAATTTTATACATTGAAGTAGACCCATTTGATTTCTTATGGTAATCATAAATTCTAAAAGTTTGGGGACAGTATATTTGATAGTTATATGCATTAACTCTAGTTTATTAATAATAAATTGCCTTAAAGTTTGTATTTCTAACCACATTTCACTATTTATATCATATTTGCTCATAATGTATTCCATAGGACTTTTCCAGAATTCATGAACTGATCCCAATACATTACATTGTTTTCCCTGAGTATAATCATTTTTGAGACATTAAATATTTTAATGTTATCCTGTGTACAGGTTATAGGATACAAAATAAATGACCATGCTCTAAATCCTGGAGTTTTATTCAAATAGATATATTTAATGTATTAGTTATATGTTTAGAACATATAGGTTTATTTTTATTCTCTAAAATATATTTTGTTACCAAAAAGGGAAAGTTATTAGAAAATATTCTACCATATTGAACTATGAATGAGTAATTTGATTTTAACCAAATGAATTCTTGTATCTGTTTCCACATTGCAGAATAATTAGAATTTAACCATAACGTTATATATTTTTATAATGATTGACAAAGCATGTATTTTTATATCTGGGTGGCCATGTCTACCTGATATCCAGTCTTTCAGATGATAATTTAGTGATATTCTAGGTTTTTTGGGGTACCACAAAAAGTTCAACATTAGTTTATTAAATTGATGTATACATTCTTTGGAAAGAGGAAGAGCAATAGCTTTTATAAAATATATTTTTGGGCAAATAATTATTTTAATTAAGAAAATCCTATCTGTCCATAAGATGTTTTATTTTATTTAAAATATTAATATAATTAATTGTTAATATTTCATGAATATCATTTGATAATACAATCCCTAGATTCTCAATTCTATTATTTTGAAGTATATATTTGGATATTTTCTTATTCATATTATGCTTAGTACAATTCATAAGTAATATCTTAGTTTTATTAGTTTTATTATCATTAAATTTAAGGTCAGAAATCCTTTAGAAAAGGTCTATTGTCTCAAATAAAACTTGCAACTAGCAGCCATAATCATTCAAAGTTAATACAATATCATCTGTGAGCAATTGAATTTTAGAATTTAAATGATTATTAAATTGTATACCCTTGATATTAGCATTTGATCTGATACAGTTCCCAAATGGTTCTATGGGCAGGGCAAATAATTACAGTGACAATGGACATCCTTGCTTAGTACCTTTAGTAATTGTAATGGGCTAGAAGTATATGATCCAATCTTTATATAAGCTTAAGAGTTTTCATATAACAATCTAATTAATCATATAAAATCATGTGAAAAAACATATTCCTCCAAAGCCAACAGCAAATAATCCCAATGAACTGAATCAAAAACATTGTTAATGTCTAGACTTAGTAGAGTCAAATCTCCTTTGTAATATTTATATAGTCTATTATTGTAACTATTCTTTAAATCTTATATGAATTTCTTTTCAATATGAAACCAGTTTGAGCTTCATCAATTAGCAAAGGTAGAAACTGTTTATAAGATGACCATTCTTTTCTATCTTTAGCCAAATTTAAAAATGGAGAAATTAATGTATATTTCCAAGATGGGGGATATTTTTAGCTTCTTTAACTAATGTAAACACTTTTAACAATATTGCAAGAGCTTCCTTAGGTAATAATTTATACATTTCAGGGATAATACTACCAATTCCAGGAGCTTTGTTCAATTTTAATTTATTAATTTGAGATTTAAGTTCAGACATTAAAATTGGCTTATCTATTAATTTCATCTGATCTTCTATTAATACAGAACAATTCATTATTAAACCAAAAAGTGGTAAAACATGCCCCAAAGTGAACAAATAAGTGAAAAAAAGGTTCCAGAAGCCAAACCAGTTCCAACACACGCTTCTTTAATGGCAAAATTCACAAAGACACATAAGGTGATGGCACCATCTGTATTTCTCCTAAAAGGACAACATTTTCTCCTCGGACAACAAATATTCCTCTGGGAATATCTACATATTTTTTGCCCACATGAATGCAGTCGACATTCTGATGCAAGACCAGGTTAGCAAATTGGTCTATACTTCTTAAACACCCAATTAGTGTGCGTCAATCCCAAAGCAGCACCAAACGTGTTTTGTTTGTATCCTCAATGAGGCTAGCTGTGCCTGGCATGTAATTCATTATACTTTTGTAGTTCTATTACTGAGTTATATAAATTAATTGAATTAAAATGTATTTTAAATGTGTCTAAAATGCCTTGTAAATCTGAAACCTTTTTTCTAGTTCCAAAAGAATAAACTTCTTTTCTTTTATTTGATTAGATTTCATAATCTTCTTTTTCTGTTTGCTAATCCATGTTGATTTTTAGGATTATTGAATAATAACTCATTTGAATCTTTTCTAAGTGTATCATAATTTTATCATGTAATGTCCGTAAATATTGTTTTATTTATCTCCTCTAGTTCTTTTGCTAAATTTTATTACCTTTTTGAATATCTGATTTAAGTTTATCTGCTTTCATTTGTAGATCTAATAATTCTTTATTCTATTGTTTTTCTCATTAGTATACTAAGATAAAATTTTACCACATAAATATAATTTTAAAGAATCCCACTTATAAATCATTGAATTTATTATTGAAATGTTGAAAGTAAAAAAAAAATGTAGTCAAAAAGATGAAACATAATGTCACTTCCATAATGTCTACCTGCCCATAATTTCGAATGTACTTTCTCTGATGTTAAACGAAATAGCAGGAGGTGACATTAGACACCCAGGCTATTCTGTTTAATGCCTCTCCCCACTCCTCCTGAAAATTATATATTTCAACTCTGAGATTGAACTACAGTCAGCAAAAGGGTAAATTTCCCAATCCCCACTGTAGTGCGATCTGTTATCTGAATGTTGATCTCACATTAGCAAATGTATGCTATCATTTGCTACTGAGGATTCGACATTTCTGGATTGGCATTACGGGAACTGGGAACATGCATTCAACTTTCCAAGTTTTACATAAGTGCTATTCCAGATTTTAATAGTAAAGCAAATCTCTGCTATATGTTTGGTTAAATCTAGAATAAGAACCAAATCTGCCCCATGGCTCACAAAGCAAACTAGGCAAAAGATGCTCCTCAGAAATAAAATCTGGGCTAAATGGAGAGCCACCAAATGTTCATCAGATCACCTCCACTTTAAACAGTTAGGAAATGCCACCAAGAAAGATATTCTTAGAGACAAAAAAGACTTCTACCTTCACCTCCAACAAACCAGTCAACAAACTCCACAAATATTTTGGTCAGGGATAAACAAATTTCTTCAGCCAGGCCACTCTACTACTCCTGCCCCTGAAGGATTCAACCAAAATAACTCCAGCCAGATTCCTGATGCCTTTAATAACTACTTTACAGAAGACAGTCTAACCCTAGTCAATTCTTTACCTCCTTTTACTGCTTCCCCACTAAATACCTCTAAGACTTCATCTCCTACCTTTCAAATACAACCTGTACCTACATCTCTCATCTCTAAACTCCTTCAAAAATTGAAACCTTGCACCCCTTCTGCTGATCGTCTCCCAGCTGAATACCTACAAATTGTGGCAAAAGCCATAGACTATCCCATCTCTATCCTTATTAATACAACTATCTCAGAAGGCAACATCCCTACCCTATGGAAAGTATCCCACAGCATCCCTCTACATAAAGATGGATCGTCTATTGAGCTTTCTAACTTTCAGCCTATTGCCTTACTGTCCCCAATAGCTAAGATAATGGAAAAATGTATTCACAAACAACTACTTAACAACCTTCTACAAAATAATCTACTAGCAAACTGTCAACATGGCTTCAGGCCATTCCACAGCACAACAACTGCCCTGCTATCTTTCACCAACTCTATAAACAAAAATTGTAACAAAACTCTTTTTCCTCTGCGCTATTTATTGACCTGTCAAAGCCTTTGATATGGTTAAACATAACTTACTTCTAGACAAACTAAAAGCCAATTCACTCGATCCACAAGCATTACAATGGTTTAGGTCTTATCTGGAAAACATACAGCAAGCAGTACTTTGGGATAACAATCTGTCTACATTACTTCCAGTAAATATTGGAGTATCCCAAGGCTCTATCTTAGGTCCCCTTCTTTTTTCCTTATTTATTAACAATCTACACATAAACATTCCACAAGCCACCTGTATTCAATATGCAGATGACTCTACTTTAATCTGTACAGCTAAGAAAATAGTCTCTCTCCAGTTCCTCACCCAAACTGTTTTCCATAATGTTGAAAATTGGTTCATGCAACACTGCCTCCTCCTAAATCCCCAAAAAACAAAATTACTGCTTTTTACTCCAACTCATAAATCACCTCATCCATTCTTCTCAATAACCTCTAACAATGCTACCAACATAACCCCAGATACTACAACCCGCCTACTAGGTGTAACAATTGATAATCGCCTAAACTACGATGACCACATTAACTCCACTATAAAGTCTGTTAATAACAAATGTGGTGCCCTCTATATAATTAAACCCTTCCTTACCCCTTCTGCCTGAAAAACTATTGCCCAGACCCACCTTATTTCTACCCTTTTCTATGCCTCTGCTATATATATATATATATATACTAACCTATCTAAAATCAACCTCTCCAAACTTTCCACCTGTTATAATAGCATAGCTAGATTCATCACTTGCTCCCCCTTTAAAACTCACCACTGCCTCAACCTCAAACAACTGGGATGGCTAGAATTACAGAACCATATACTTTGTCAACAATTAATTATCAACCAAAATATCCTATACCACCCCACCAACACCCCTATCATCACTAATATGATTACACCATACACAAATCTGGCTACTCTACACTCTGCTAATAAGCTCCTAGTTTCCTCTATTAAATCTAAGAACAGAGCTGGTGACTCACTTTTCTTGAACACAGCAGGTAAAAACTGGAATCAGCTTCCTTCTGAAATATCAACCCTTGCTTCTACTTCTCTATTTAAAAACATCTTAAAGAACATCTTAAAACTCACTGGCTTTGTCCATGTGCGAACCCAGACTGATACCTCTTTCCCCTTCCTGCTCTCACCCCTTTCTCTACTCCTCTAACCTATACCTCTAATTCTAGTCACTACAGATTCCTTCATAGTTTGAGGATAAAATAAAAGGGTTTTCTCTCCTAATTGGGTCTTGCTCAAACTTACTATTGTGTTTAGTATAATTTTTCTTTTGACCAATGTTGCCTCTGTACTGTGATTTTACATGTCTTTTTATATATTGTAAACGTTGTCACTGTTCATGCTTGGAGCTTTTCTCCCCAGGCCTCTACTGAAAATGGACATATATCCAGTTAGACTAGCCTGGTCAACAAATGTAAAATAAAATAAATAAATAAACAAATTTACATTTATAAAGGGTTGAATTTCTTTGTTATAAAATTCTTCCTTAAAGTATTTTAGGTTAGTTACATATTATGGAATTTTACTAATACAAGTACTTTTTTGGCATTCATTTTCAATTCAACTAAAATTGCATTATGACATGTGACAACTTTAAATTTATCTAACTTCCCTATTACTTCACTTGAAATATATATATATATATATATATATATATATATATATATATATATATATATATATATATATATATATATTATATCTATCCTAGATTGGGTTCCATGTCAATGTGAAAAATGTATTAAAAAAATAATGAATTTGCCTCTGGAAATTTTTTTTATGTCCTTATTATTAAACGTATTTGAGAAGTCTATTGATGCTTTAGATGACACTGGTTTCCTACACTTACTTATTGTGTTAGCATCACAATCACTCAAAATACAATTAAAATCACCAGCTAAAATTATACTGCCTTTAGAATGTTGTATAAACTCCTCAAACTGTTGTTTAATCACTTTAACTCCTAATCCAGGAAGCTATTAAATATTAATTAGAGTGCATATTCTCCCATTTAATTCCAAAGATACTACGCAAAACATCCCATACTTATCATTGTATATATTTATGATTTTAGGCATTAATGTAGAGCTTTTTCCATAAAATTGCAACACCTCATTTCTTTTGTTTATAATGTGAACTAACAGCTATTGAATACATATTTGTATTAAGTCTGTTACTGTCTTCTTGTAATAAATATGTCTCCTGTAAGAATACAACTTTGGCATTAAACATTTTAAATATTTTTTTAAACTCTCCCCTTTACAGCTGTTATTCAAACCATTAACATCGAGAGAAATACACATCATATACAATGTATCAGTAGATGTATTACGGCATGTGCTTATAGTCTTATATATTAATAAATGAGATGGTATGGGTGTGTATGTGTGTGTGTAAAATGGTGTATATTCATAAATGAACAAAGCTAGTGTATCTTTATTGAATAATAGATGGATGCAACATAAATCCTGTTTGACAGTCCAGAACCATGGTACCAACAACTTTAAGCATCACTGCAATGTATGGTAAATAAACCAATGGAGAAAATAGAAAGGCATCTTAAATAAACCAAAATTCTGGAATCGCAAAACCATACAATATAACTTCCACTAATAGATCTCAGTTTGAAAGTAATTCTTATGTATGAATTATTAAACATATTGCAGACTAACTGATAAAACAGCTCTTTCAGCAGAAATAGCAAACTATATAGAGTTTCATTCTCTTTATTAAGTAGTGGCCAAAAACGTTTATTTAAATTAAAATTGTGTTTCATGTATGTGGAACAATAAGATAAAGCTTCATTTCAGACATGGGTCATAATCCAGTCTCAGTATTCAGCTGAACAAAGTTTAACCATTGATAAGTACTCTTTAGTTTGATGGGTACTAGTGGATGGAAGCCCCATCTCCACAATGAGTTTAACATAGCTGGAATTCAATAAAATAAGGAGATGCCAGGGAGAGAATAATGCACAATATAAGAAAATTACAGACCTGTTATGTACAAAATAAAGCCCACAGCTCTCTGCCTCTTTCCACCATTTGGACACAAGTTGAAGCAAATTAAAGTTTCACCTCAATCCAAAAAGGAGCCCCCCTTCTTCTACCAGATAATATGTTTGACAATATTATGTGAGTTAAGAAAAGGTAAGGCTCAGTTAAACAATTTGGAGGATATGTGGACAGAGTGGTAAATCTCTCTTAAAAACATAATAACGTCTTCATATGAGTATTTTACTTTATACTATATTGCAGGCACCATAGCTTTCAACTGTCCAGACCTTCACAGAATGTCCACATTTTTTTGCCCATATCTATCATCTCCTTCTCCCAAAATTATAGCCTTCTAGCAAATCACTAACAAATCTCTGAGAACTGAAGTCAGAAAACAATGGCAGACACCTGACTTTCAGACCTAATATCCTTCAAAAAAATTCACCCCAATGCAAAACCCATAATAGTATCAATTTTCTAAGTTTGTAAGAGTAATATTCAAAAAGCATCCCTACTTTTAGGCACCTATCCCCCACTATTTGTAGCTTTGTCCAGATTTCCTCTTCCAAGAGGCTGAGAGGTATTGCACGCAGTCTGATTTCAAAAAGTAACTCACAGTAAGTATTGTAAATAATGGCAGATATCACATTACATTGTGCTATACCAGGATTGCTGCTTGTATAACCTTTGACCTGTGAACATGATGTCATTACTTTGCTGTCCTGTTTCCCTATCAACAGTCTGCACAACCACAAACCAATCCAAAGGCAAAAGAAGAGAACGAAAAAAAAAAAGTCTCTAGCTCACAAGCTTGGCAGGAAAACAGAGAGACAATACAAGCAACAACACATACCCAAATGGCTCCAGGTATACATCAAGCTTAGCTTTAGTTTTTAAAGAGAAAAACTAACTTGGTCGTGGAATCTAACAGAAGGAAAATTTGTCCACACACACAGCAATGGAAAAACACATATCTCTACACACAAGAGAAACTATCAAAGCATTTGTTTTCACAAAAAAAAAAAAAAGAAAACAAAAACCCACATCACCTGCAGCTCCACTCAAGCAATGAACACACAGCACAACCATTAAGCACACAAACAAACCTCCAGAAACCAATACAATGCAAAAAATGTCTATACCATCAACATAATATGAAAGAAGAACCCAGCCTGCAAAACATAACACTTGCTCACAAGATAGTCACACACAACCATAAATCCCAGTTAAAAAAGAAGAAAAGAAAATAACAAATAGTTATTCAATGTTTATAGCTAATAGAATATTTTCAAATGACAACTAAATAAATATTGATTACATTAGTCTGTTTATGATATTATAAAGAATGGTATAGAAGGTTAAATCACTTTACCTTACTGTTCAGTATATGTATATATATTTTCCTTTATTTCTCTATTTTCCCATCTGAATCAGTTATAACTTTTTATTGTAAAATGCAAAGTAGTACCAAGAATATGTGACTATAAAACATACAGATGAGGGAGAAAAACAAAAACTATAGGCATTTATTTGTCTTTTAATGTTTTCTTCTTCTTCTCAGTAACTATCCATCCATTCTTTTCTGCTAGTCTTTTTCAGTGAGCTATTGCTCCATTCCATTTCTTCTGACTGTTCTAAAATGTTATTTTATTTTAAAAAGGATATAGCTGATTTCAGTGTTTCATAAATGTATTACCCTCTGTAAGAAAAACTATAAGTCTAGCTGGAAATAAATCCACTTTAATCTATTTCTTTTTCAATTCTTTTATCAACGATGGAACTAATTTCTCTTTGAAATCACAGATGAAGAGTAGCCATTGTCAAACCTTATTGTACTGTCATTTACTTTAATCGAAGAATTTGACTAAGCAGTTTTTAATATCAGTTCTTTATCTTCACAAGAAAAACATCTCACAGTTATGGATCTCTGGTTTGTATTTAATTTTTTTGATGAAGAAGAGACCACAACAGACCTATGAGCTCTTTCAATACCATAATAAAGACTCAGGTTGCTCCAAAGTCTTATAGAGCCAAGATATAAGGAAATTAACCATATTGTCACCTTCTATTTTTTTCAGCAAATCATAGATGCATACATTGTTCCTCCTAGACTTATTTTCAAAATCATCTATTTTATTTAATAAAGATGCATTTTGTTTTAATAAAAAATTCAGTATTATGTTCTTCTAAAACCCTTCCTTCTATATCATTTAGTGCATCTTCCATACTAGAGATCTGAGTATTCTGTTGCATTATTATTTAATATAGCTGTTCCATTTCTTTTGTACATTTTTCTTTGAAATTATCTAGTTTATTGTCCATTTTATCAAATTTTGTCGAAAGTTCTTGTATGCCCACAATAACTGATTATAGTTCCTTCATTAATGACAAGTCCTGTGAGTTAATATTGGAATAATTCATTCTAAAGAATAGGCAAAACCTTTTCTGTTTGAATGTTGACAGGAATTAAGAAAATTGAAGATATAAATTCCAGATATAATCTTTCAAAATCTTAAAAAGAAGATAATCTTCAAAGTTTATGAGTCTACAACATCAAAACTTAATAATTCCTGTCAGAAATATAATTCAGATAGCAGAGCTGGGAAACTAAGCTGGTAGCCTGTCATTATCTAGGCCACACTGCTACAATTACAGTATTTTGAAGAACGAAAATAAAAGTGCCTTAGCAAGATATTCCTTAGTCTGTGAAAAATTTAACATGTTTAAATTTTTGGTGTTGGAGAAAATTAATTGCACTTTTTATAGATGGATTGAAAAAATCATTTACTGCATAGGGGAATGTCCTGGTGATTAAGAATGGATACCTCTAATCCACCAGGGCTTAAGGATACTATTCCCATTATGAGTGAACTGAAACATAGAATGATAAATTTGTAGGATTTATTAGATGAAGTTTTATGACTTTTTATGAATTTTGAGGGTTTTAGTAAATAGACTGATATAAAGTATGATATATTCTGTTTAATTTATATATATATATATATATATATATATATATATATATATATATATATATATATATATATATAGAGAGAGAGGGAGAGAGAGAGAAAGACAGAGAGAGAGAAATATTTGTACTTTATTTTGCATTGATGTATTTTATATACCAACATATGTTGCTTTAAAAGTTTAAAGGGTGGGGAAGTTATTGGGTTTAAATGGTGGCTTGACACAATGTAATTTTTCTGATGAAGTCCTGAGAAGTAACGAGAAGAAAGCGCTTACCCAATACGTACATGTATTTATTGAGCCTTTTTATGTACAATCTTTTAATGGGATTTACTTTGGATTAAAGTTTCAAACATTACACCCTTTTGACTGAAGTTTCATGTGCAATGTTTCCCAGACCAGTGGGTTGGCTGTTACATGGTTATATGTTCAACTTGTGCTTTTTTACATTAGTGTATGTTCTCCTTTATGTGCTTTAATAAATTAGTATATATTCATCTTTGTGTAGTTTAATCAATTAGTTCATGGTCACCTGTATGTGGTTTAATGCATTAGTATATGTCCATTTTTGTATGGCTTAAGAAATTAGGTCAAGTTCATCTTTGTGTGATTTAATATGTATGCTCACTTTCATGTAAAGTACTTCAGGAATAGCCTCACCACTTCTCAGTACATGCATAATACCACCTCATATTTCCTTGAACCTACCCCATTGGAGCCAAAGTTCTGTATCCTATCAGTTGTGGTCACGTGTCCTTCATTCTGCTCCACACACTTCATCTTTGAAGCAACTACCATTGGCACCAGCTACTGTCAGGCAGTTAGTCCAAAGGATTAACACTCTGAGCTGTTAATGAGATGCTTCCTGTAGTCGAGGGTACAGGGTCTGATTACATTCTCCCCTGTTTGACTACTAAGTTACTCTGAGCAAGTCATTTGACTAGGCAGCGCTCCCAGATCATTCCTGAAAAGTGACACATGTATAGCGAACTTGCCCAGTTGCAAGTGTATAAAACAATCCTCTCCTTGCTCAATTGTTTGAGTCACATTTCCCTGTGCCATAATGTTGCCCTCAACTGCTACACCCTGCATGTGATAGCTTACATTTTTCTGCACTTAGTTTTAGTTTCCACCATTCTACACATACATTTAGCTTGTTTACACTCTGTCTTTCATTGCATCCCATCTGCTACTGCAGCCCATATTTTAGTGCTGCAGACATGAACATTGATCTGTTTCTCACCCAACATGGTAAGAAGCATATTGGTCTGACAATGAGTCTCTGCTGGCTCAATTGCTTACAGCATCTTCACTCTCCTCAACCTTCCATCACCACTTCTAAACTCTGTGTACTAATTTTAGCTAGGGTGCTACAGATCTTACACTCAGTTTTAATGATATTCACTTATCTAAAACAGAAGCAAATGCTTTAATAAATTGTGGATAGACAAGGTCACCAAAGCAATGGATAAAGGCACGATGATGCCCACCACATACCTCAACCTGCACAAATGCTTTGACACAATTCTCCACATAGACATAGTAAAAAGCTAAATAACCTGGGAGTAAAACCACGTGTCACCTACTGGAATGACAAATCGCTCACAGATAGGATGCAGGAAATCAAAATAAAAGCCAATACCAAAGGGCTCTGGCTGACTAGGTTTGAAGATGGCTGCAAGCTAGGAACAGTCACTGAATCTCCAAATGACTTAACCATCCTGCAGGAAGGTTTGTCCCAAATATGCAACTGGTACCAAAATCATGGACTGAAACTAAATGCCAAAACAATGTATTAGTTTTGGAAATCATCTACCCCAGCAAACTACCACATTGACAATACTCCTCTAAAAGCTGTCCCAGTTGTTCAGGATTTGTGAACTTATGTGGTCAGTGACCCAACATTTGATCAACATGTGTCCATTATCATAAGAAAGTCCTTCTGTATTGTACACCTTATAAACAAATGGATTGGGTCTAGATCTAAGGATGTCATTGTCCTCTTTACTCAGCAGTCATTTAGGCAATCGTCAAGTTGAATGCTCCCTTTGGCATGCATCTGTTTGGACATATACAATGACTAGAATGTCCACAGAAATATTTTACTAAAAGAATACAAGGCCTAAACAGCATGTCCTAAATGGACCAACTCTGTCACTATATTTTGTATTCTGTAGAATACTAAGAGGAGATCTATCTCTGGAATACAAGGCATCCTCTGACTCAATACTGATGGATTTACTGTACATCAGTAAGTCAAATGGCATCAGAAATACTTGGTCTAGGGATCTAAACCTCTTCTGCAACATCAACAAATCAGTTTCGAGGAACAGTTATATCTCACAGGGAATACCACTGGTCTGGAACTGAGTCCACAACAACATAAAACAAAGCTCATCCCTGTCCACATTCAACAGACTTGGATCTATGGATGTGAAATGGAAAATTTACCACAGGACTGCCTCCATGTTTTCCAAATGGACAGATGCAACACCTAAATGCTTTATCCCATGCATGGGTCTCCTCCATATCTCTCAACCTCTTAGTGCAAGAAATCTGGAGAAATCCTAACATAATGAGGTGACAAAAGTCTACAAATTTGGTCACATTTTAAATATTGCTCTTATAAACTTAAAAAGTTGTTAAAATAACAGGATTTGTGTTAACATGCATTTTCTGCAGGATATGAATTCTGAAACTCAAATGTATGCCATAATTTAGTGACTTTAATCCTTAGATCATCTCAGTGATGTGTCAGAAAAGAAACACATTTTTTATGAAGAACAGACCAAAAATATGAGGCAAAAATCTGGACACTTTGAAGTATGGTCCCCTTAAATTAACTATAGTATGATCCCAGTTATGGGTTTCTTTCCTCAGGAAATCTTTCTTTTGCACACATGCATTTCTTCTTCTCTATGCTTCTTTCATTGCTGCAGTGTCTCATTCTAAGTGCTACTGAATTCCCTCTTTAAGGATATTCTGTTCAGTATTGTACCACAGTTTTGGATGACAAACTTCTTTCTTCTGAACTAAGCGCTTACCTGTTTGTGACGTGGTCACTGTTTGCTAGTGATGGCCTAACCAAAACTTCTGCTAATCCCTTGTCACATAGTCTTGGATGCATAGCATAATGCTTCATTTGTTAAGACATCTGCATCTAAGCAGTCACCTAGTGTTTGGGGCTGGGTATCTGACCATGCTGTCGGATGTGTGGGTTCAAGGACAGGCTCAGGGAATTAGAGGCTTTATAGGTTCTGGGCAGGATGATTTTATTCTGCTTCATATGCAGGACAGATTGTCTGACTCTTTTATGCAGGACAGATTGTCTGACTCTTTTATGCAGGAAGAAGCTAAAAGCTAACCTGTATTCTCATGGTCTGTCACAGGAATGTTAGGTGTCTGGAGTATGGTGTCTTATGTGGCATGCTTGAATTAAGTTAATTGCATATCAATGCATAGTAATGAAAAAAAAGTCATTCAGCTTCCTGAAGTATACCTTCATATTGCATAAAAAGGGGATATAGTCTGAAAGGCTATATAGTCTGCAGGGTTCTTATCAGAAATGTGAGACCCAGCATTTAAAGCATTTTTGCAAGGAAGCTTTACCCGCTACAACTCCTGTAAGGGGTAGCCACTACTCCCACATCCATGTTACTTATATCTGCGAACCCCATGATTTCTGTTCCTAAGAGTAAGAAAATAATCTGAAATACCACTTTCTCTGCATTAGTATATATTCTCTTTCTGACTTCCCTTAAAAGTTTTACTATAATCCTCTCCCAAGTCTTTTTTGCCCATGGCTTAGATGGATGAGGCCGTGACTACAAGCTAAGTGACCTCTGTTTTACTAGTGTCATGAGTGCAGGAGGGTCTGCAGGGGGCTGAGGATGTGTTTTATTGGCTGATGGCAGCTTGTTCAGCCAAGGGAGGAGGTAGGCAGCCTACCTTGCTGCATTGGTAACACCTACAGGTGTGTGGGTGATCATTTACAGAAGAAGCCAAGGAGTGTGCCTGCATTGTAACATCCATGAGATTACCTCTGAGTTAGAGAGGTAGGCAGGTAAACAAGGTACCTAAAGGGGGATGGGTCAGGGAAGTATAGGCAGCATCTAGCCCTCTTTCTCATACCTGACTCTCACCTTTTGATGAAATGAAAGCTGTGATAAGGCATCCCAACTGGCTCACAGGACTCTCACCCACTCCAGTGATCCACTGATCTTGCCCTTGCATGTAATGAATGAGCCAATGGGGTGAAGGAAGTACAGCAATTATGCATGTAATGTAAAAGGAACACACACACACACACACACACACACACACACACACACACACACACACGTTTCACTTAAATGAGAATCATAATTAAAGTTCATGAATTTTCCAACAGGCAACCTGATATGCATGTAAATCAGTAATACCAGGAGAACAGATGAACCAGAATAGTTTAATAATAATGGAACATCCACGACTTAAGCTTTTCACCTAAAAGGCATCATCAGAGTGCTCAGACTCTGATGATGCCTTTTGGATGTTCCATTATTAAATAACTCCTGGTGGTTCATTGCTGGTCCTGGTATTCTGTTCTACAGTTGTTGCCTATCGTGGTTACTGATTTTTGTGCAGTGCCCTTTTGTGGGGTTGCTTATCTTTTTTCTTTCTGATATGCATGTAGAACAAAGTGACAGCTGTTAATGCCTGCCAGAAAATGAGGTGGAAAGGGATTATGGGTGCATGGTTTCTCAAAAAATAGTTATGACAGATCCCTGTCTCACAGATCTACATTGTAGGATTCACTCTTGAGATCTGCCACTTTTCATGTGGAGTATGCCTGTTTGCCCAAGTCAGTTGGAATTTGGACTAAGTACCCTAGATATTAATCCATTTAAAAAAAAAAGCATGCTAGTTGATCAGTTATGATTCTCTTTGATAAACTGTGTATATTGCATTTTCCCTTGCTTTTCTGGCCCTGTTCATGTCTAAAAAGGTTTACAGGTGGACCATTTCAATTTGCCTTTAAACAAAGGAATAAATTAATACTAACAAAATTTAGAATGCTGCCAGTTGTTGTGGTTCCCTTTGCATGTTATACAACTCTGTTTTATAACCTTGATTATCTCATTTTTCTTCCTATCCATAATGTATGTATGTTCCAATCTTTTTCTAGCACCTACTGTATTTCTGCCTTTTTACATTTATCATCCGAATAGGGATATTTTAGCATTCACCTTTCTTTATTCTTCAATCAATTCTCATTGGATCCCTTTGTTGACAACATACACTGCAGTTGCTCCACACCTTTGCCTTTCATGACTGCGGCAATAAAATTAGTACGTCATTACTGTCATTAATGGTCTACGTTTCTCTGATCCCAAATATTGCTTTCTCATTTCAGGCCCAGAGTAAGTACTCACCAAATCCTTAGTCTGTCCGTGAAAAGGAGTAAGTACTCACTCATCAAGTAATACAGGAATCTACTTGGGATAATGTTTTACAGTACTTTGATGTTCCATCAGTTAAATTCAGAAAACAGAGTCATATTTATGTGTTAATGAAAACCTCAACAAAACCTCAGTCATCAGCATGGAACAAAGATTACATTCTAGGGCATGCAACTGCAGGTTCAGTAAATATTATAAACTAACATCATGTGAAATGTTAGCATGGATGTAAGTACCAAAAATGGTAGCGTAGGTATAAATTTACAAGTATACAGGCTATACACATTTCTGGTTGAAAAGATTCTTCTGCAAACAGTTATGGTCTACATGTCACACAGAAAACAAGTGCTTACTTTACTGATATGAAATAATTAAGCATATGGAACAAAAAAAGAAGAAAATAAAATAACAGAAAGCTGGCATTTTATCTTTATATAAACATGCTTTTGTTGTTTCTTGTGTTGCACAGGTTTGCAGTGACCTGGCATGTTTTTGCTGGTCTGTGATGGAGATGCCACGACTTTATGCAGGGTGGCAGGTGCAATCTATAACAGAGCAGCATCATTCACCTTACAGAATAGTGTACTGATTTCATATACCACAATCTGTCGTGAATTCTTTGGCTAAATGTCTATGACTTGGTGATGGTGTTTTTTCCTGCATACTAGAAAATATTGTAATAGACTTACAGACTTCTCTGAATTGAAATGTTCTGTTCTTTAGTGCAGTAAAAGATTTTTAGCATGACTGCTACTTGCAATACCTAGTGAATTCAAAGGCAGGTGTTGTTTAATATATAAAGGCTGGCAAAGAATAAGAAAATGCCACCACAGCTCAGCAGTTTGTTTTCTGTTTAATATCCCATTGGTGTTGACTGATCATTTGTCACCCAGTTTTTAGACATTCTTTATAACACATCAAATGACCATCAACCGTGCAAACTCATTTCTTATCTAAAGATTAGCGTAGCCGATAGGTACACTAATGTTATTCTAATGACTGATAAGGTTCTGCATGGTCCCCAGGCATGAATCAGCTTAGATTTATTGCAAATAATAAAATCAATGACTTCAAAATGAATATACAGTTTATTTGCTTTGCCTTTTGGGTCATAATTTGCATGTTTCAGATGAACACATTACAGATAATTTACATCTGTAGTTGGTATTGAAATCAGTGCTTTGTCAATTTGAAAATACAATTAACAGGGGTAGAACTTGATAAAGATGTCCCTGAGATATGAGTGTAAATGCCAGAAACAAAGGAGAGCATGCTTCATTTAGCCCAGACAGCTTAGAGACATCTTAAAATATGTGGGCAGTTCAGCAGTTTAACCTTTAAAGACATTCAGTTTTCCAAACAGATGAAGAATGAATCTGTATTAAAAAAATGGAATTCAAGCAGGTAGGAAGTAAGAAAAATCATTTATAGACAGGCAGTTGTGCAAAGTAAAGTAAGCACAATGAAATAGTCCTTAAAATGTTTCATTGGCCCATACCTGACAGATCCGAATTATACTTTATCAATTTTGCAGAACTTACAAACCCTTGAGTATTTATTTCAAATGTCTTTCACCAAAGTTTCTTAGTCGTTATGGAAGCTTAGGTTCATGTCCAATTTTCACATGGTGTAGGGCTACACTGTGGTCAAGAGCATAGCCCAGATTTTTGGAACTGTAACCAGCCTCCAGAACGTAGCTCTACTCTCCTAGAAATACATCCCCCAACCTCAGGCAGAGCATGTTTGAGGACACTATACCCTTTGACTAATGATAAAAAATCTTAGAATATCAGGCTCAAGTGAAAAAAAAAAACAGAAATATGTCAGTGTTTATTAAAATGCTAACGTCTCCATGCACACAATAAATACATTATTTCTAAAAAATGTGTACCATGTGTGAGCTTTCAAGAAATAACAGCATCCAGTTTCCTTCAAAATATGTAATTTTGTTTACAGATCATAAAGTGGGCTTTACTTTTGCCAGAAAAATTAAGCAATGAATCAAGAGCAACACAAACCAAACTTACAATGAAATACAACTTGAGTCATCAACACAGGTGCTTAGCATTACTTTACAGATGAAACTCTCTCAGAACTGTGCCTTGGTTAAACAAGCCTGTAGACTAAAATTCTTTATAAAACAAAGTCTATTCTACAAACTACAAATTTCACAGGAACATGTTCAGGAAAAACATTAGTCCAATACCAGTTTTAAAGTCTCTCAATTATCACAGCAAAAGGTATTAAGTTTTTCACTGCCTTGAGTATAAAACTCCTTTACTGGATTCCTTTCAGTATGAGACAAGTGATGTCCTTGTTCTTCGCTGCCAGGACTTCCACTCACAAATATGCCCCTTTCTCAGAGCCAATATATCTAATCTCTCTGATAGCCTCATTTCATCACAAACAGATCCACAGCCAAGTGCTTTAAACTTTTCTCTAGCTCCCAACAACTTCTGCCATCGAGCATGCCTTCTCTTTATGGTAGGAGCAGGTTAATGGTAATTTACTCACTGGAAAACCCAGACATGCTGCTTTAAATGCATTGGTCCCAAGTGCTTTGATTCATTAACATGCTTAGTCTTTCTAACACTGTAGGGTCACTTACATACTCCCCATTTGACCCCAAATTATTATTACTACACCAAGCTATCCTTCATCTGCCTAGCTTGTCATACCTGCTGGGCATTCACCTGATGGAGTCACTAAAATGTGTTACAGATGCCCTCCCCCTCACTTAAACCCATGGTTTAAAGTGAGTTGGGAGGCATTTGAGCCCTTGACAGTCCGTCTGGTGTTGAAGAACACTGGCTTATGTTACTTCTGGACACCAAATGGCTGTAAGGCCAGGACCCATCTGCTTCTAAGTTCTTTTTTGTTTTGCTGATGATGTTTTTTTTTTACTGCATCTAAAAGTCATTGGATCCTCCTGCCATATAATAAATGAAAAGGGCACTCCCAGATTGAGAATTTTAAGTGGGTCATTAACTGATACCAGTCCTTTCCTCCTTTTTTCAGTCACCTTCTTCAGCATGGATTTTAAGGTTTGGTTAGATTATTATACTAACTCAGCCATTTGAGAATATACATAATAACTTTTGACATAAATGGTATCCCATGACAGTCTTTCTTCCCTATGATGGACAACAATAATGTTAGTTCACTAGTGATTGATTTAGAATTAGCATTTCTGAGACAGATGGCTTTGGAAACCCAAGTGGCATAGTCTATTACCACCATAATATACCATTCTCCACTGCTGGCCTTAACCAAGGGTCCCACATTTTATATTGCAGTTCTGTCAAAGGGAACTTCAGTTGTGGGAAAATGAACCTAGAGATTCAGAAAGCCTAAGTTAGGGGCCATCTGCTGACACTTGGTGCACCTAGCCTAAGTCAGGGGCCATCTGCTGACACTCAGTGCACCCAGCTGAGTTAGGGACTATCTGCTGGAACTCAATGCACCCAGCTGAGTTAGGGCCCATCTGCTGACACTCAGTGTACCCAGCTGAGTTAGGGCCCATCTGTTGACACTCTGTGCAGTCAGCATGAGTTAGGGGCTGTCTGCTGACACTCTGTGCCTCCAGCCTGAGTACGGAGCCTTATGCTGACACTCTGTGCCTCCGGCCTGAGTTAGTAGCCTTCTGCTGACACTCAGTGCACCCAGCCTGAGTTAGGGGTTGTCTGCTGACACTCAGTGCACCCAGCATGAGTTAGGGGTTGTCTGCTGACACTCAATGTACCTAGCATGAGTTAGGGCCCATCTGCTGACACTCAGTGCATCCATCATGAGGTAGGGGTTGTCTGCTGACACTCAGTGCACCCAGATGAGTTAGGGCCCATCTGCTGACACTCAGTGTACCCAGCTGAGTTAGGGCCCATCTGTTGACACTCTGTGCAGTCAGAATGAGTTAGGGGCTGTCTGCTGACACTCTGTGCCTCCAGCCTGAGTATGGAGCCTTATGCTGGCACTCTGTGCCTCCGGCCTGAGTTAGTAGCCTTCTGCTGACACTCAGTGCACCCAACCTGAGTTAGGGGTTGTCTGCTGACACTCAGTGCACCCAGCATGAGTTAGGGGTTGTCTGCTGACACTCAATGCACCCAGCATGAGTTAGGGCCCATCTGCTGACACTCAGTGCACCCATCATGAGGTAGGGGTTGTCTGCTGACACTCAGTGCACCCAGCATGAGTTAGGGGCCATCTGCTGACACTTGGTGCACCCAGCATGTATATGGAGCCTTATGCTGACACTCTGTGTCTCCAGCCTGAGTTAGTAGCCTTCTGATGACACTCAGTGCAGCCAGCCGAGTTAGGGCCCATCTGCTGACACTCAGTGCACCCAGCCTGAGTTAGGGGTTGTCTGCTGACACTCAGTGCACCCAGCATGCATTAGGGGTTGTCTGCTGACACTCAGTGCACCCAGCATGAGTTAGGGCCCATCTGCTGACACTCAGTGCACCCAGCATGAGTTAGGGGTTGTCTGCTGTCCTCAGTGCACTCAGCTGAGTTAGGGGCCATCTGCTGACACTCAGTGCACCTAGCCTGAGTTAGGGGTTGTCCACTGACAGTGCACCCAGCATGAGGTAGGGCCCATCTGCTGACACTCAGTGCACCCAGCATGAGTTAGGGGTTGTCTGCTGACACTCAGTGCACCCAGCTGAGTTAGGGGCCATCTGCTGACACTCCGTGCACCTAGCCTGAGTTAGGGGTTGTCCGCTGACAGTGCACCCAGCATGAGTTAGGGCCCATCTGCTGACACTCAGTGCACCCAGCATGAGTTAGGGGTTGTCTGCTGACACTCAGTGCACCCAGCATGAGTTAGGGGTCATCTGCTGATACTTGGTGCACCCAGCCTGAGTATGGAGCCTTATGCTGACACTCTGTGTCTCCAGCCTGAGTTAGTCGCCTTCTGATGACACTCAATGCAGCCAGCTGAGTTAGGGCCCATCTGCTGACACTCAGTGCACCCAGCCTGAGTTAAGGGTTGTCTGCTGACACTCAGTGCACCCAGCATGAGTTAGGGGTTGTCTGCTGAAACTCAGTTCACCCAGCATGAGTTAGGGCCCATCTGCTGACACTCAGTGCACCCAGCATGAGTTAGGGGTTGTCTGCTGACAGTCAGTGCACCCAGCTGAGTTAGGGGCCATCTGCTGACACTCAGTGCACCTAGCCTGAGTTAGGGGTTGTCCTCTGACAGTGCACCCATCATGAGTTAGGGCCCGTCTTCTGACACTCAGTGCACCCAGCATGAGTTAGGGGTTGTCTGCTGACACTCAGTGCACCCAGCATGAGTTAGGGGACATCTGCTGATACTTGGTGCACCCAGCCTGAGTATGGAGCCTTATGCTGACATTCTGTGTCTCCAGCCTGAGTTAGTAGCCTTCTGATGACACTCAGTGCAGCCAGCTGAGTTAGGGCCCATCTGCTGACAGACAGTGCACCCAGCTTAAGTTATGGGCCATCTGCTAACACTCAGTGCACCCAGCTGAGTTAGGGCCCATCTGCTGACACTCTGTGCCTCCACCTGAGTTAGTAGCCTTCTGATGACACTCAGTGCACCCAGCCTGAGTTAGGGGTTGTCTGCTGACACTCAGTGCACCCAGCATGAGTTAGGGACCATCTGTTGACACTTGGTGCACCCAGCCTAAGTTAGGGGCCAACTGCTGACACTCAGTGCACCCAACTGAGTTAGGGCCCATCTGCTGACACTCTCTGTCTCCAGCCTGATTTAGGAGCCTTCTGATGACACTCAGTGCACCCAGCTGAGTTAGGGGCCAACTGCTGACACTTGGTGCACAGAGCCTGAGTTAGGGCCCATCTGCTGACACTCAGTTCACCCAGCACAGATGTTTTCAAATTATTTTATTACACATGCTCAATAGAGTCTATTTAGGATCCTTTTAATTGTGCTGCACATACATAAATTGTCTCCTCATGCATGGTTGCGAGATATTTTTTTAACTGTTTATATAAACAGCTTAGTGCCAGTAGTTGTGCATTAGTTTCTCCTCCCTCATTAAATATCCTATACAAAATATCATTCTCCAGTTCAAAATAGGAGTGAAATGGTAGGATTCCTTTTAGAGTAGTGCCTTTCAGTACTCTGGAAATATTCTTTCTTATATGGCTTAGGATCTTATTCTCCTATTGGGTCCTTTTAAAACTCAATAAGCCCATTGGGATCCCCCACTATCGAAGGGTCTCTCTTCCCTTTGTAATTTCTCCAGGGCTTTGGCGTTCCTAATACCATGACAGGACCACATTTCTAACTTGAAGTATGATTAAAGTTCCTGAAATTTTTGTTTCAGTCTTTGATGTTATCCAAAAGTGCTCTTTGTAGCACCTGCAATGTGCTCAGAATTGACCCTTTCTGCAATTTATATGCAGTTACATGTATCGGTAGCATGTGTAGATATCACTGTAAATTCTTTTTTTATGGGACCCATTGCTCCTACTACTATTACAACTGTTGGGGTGTCCTTCTAACACATTGCCTCATTTCTGCCTGCAGATGCTGGTATTTTATGACTTTGTGTCTCTTTCTGCATCTAAAACTTTGTAGTCACTGGGTGTAGCAATTTCAATGATCAATTCTACTTTTGTCTTATTTTCGTAGACTACTAGATCTGGTTTATTCACATCTGTTTTCTGAACTGTCGGTAATGGTGATCCCAAGTATTATAAATGTCGTCATTCTCTATAATGCTTTGTGGCTTATGTATGCTATTTCAGTATGGTAATATTTACACAATCGCCAACACAGTATGGTAATATTTACACAATCGCCAATGCAGCAGTGTTGCCACATCATTATGCCTTTCAGTGTACAGACCCTCTGCCGTGAGTGTATCATACCCAGCAACAAGATGTGCGACTATTTCAAGTTGTTTTACAAAACCTGCGTTTGTCTGTTTTTCCCACATGTTCAATGGCCTTTGTAAACTATTGTGTACATAGTCCAGTATTCTGGACTGCCAATATTCAACTTTCATTGTGGTTTAAATTCACCTCTCCTTAACCATTTTTGCTAGAAGGTATGGCATGGGAGGTACAGGGACCTCTTAGCCCTACTTTTCCCCTGAGAAAACTTTACTGATATATCATTTTCCTTGGTTTCCTCTGATTTGGAAGCCACATGCCCACTCTGTGGTTCTTTTATTATTTTCTATCCTCTTTTAAACTTGGTTCAGGGGGCTTCTTTTGTTAGAATCCTGCTTTGTAGCCCTGCAATTCCTATGCATTTCCCCCAAGTTTCCATTTTGGCCTTATTTTGTGGACTTAACCCTTCATTAGACTGTTGAGACTTAGTCTCCTCTGTGGACAGTCCGTATCATCTATCCTTGCTGTGCACCATTGAACTACATGAGCAAATATATCTATTCTCAGAAACATTTATCCATTCTTTGGTCTGGCCTGCGCCATCAGTATTAACTTCAGGTCTTAATATTTGTTTTTCTTCCTTAATCTTTAGGTGAAATATTCCTTTCCTAGGACTGCCAATACAATATCTTTAATATTTACCCCTAAAGAGTCAAGCCAAAACTTAACAATATGTTTTATTTCAAATAACTGTTTTGAGTTTCTTAGGTGACTCCTGCCATTGCTAACAGATTTTTCTTTATTCTTTTAATGTCACTAGGAGTGTCCATGTATGCACAGAAGGTGCGCAACTAGGATTCTTGCCCGGACAATTTGGTCCCATCCACTTGTGTGACTATTGTTTCGAAGTTGACCAATAAGCTTCCAAATAAGTTGTGTTACAGATGATTTATCTCAGTTCTGTTGTGGACGTGGGTACTACTACCGTGCTGTAAGCATCAGTAACAATCATCTTTCCAAATGTAGTAATCCTAGATCTCAGGGAGATATCACACCTCCAATTGACATTCACTTACTACATGAACCAAGCAAAAGGCCTCTTTCTTAATACAATGTGGGTAAATAGCCATTGGTAGTGACAGGTGGAATCAGACATTAGGAACTGCTTGCTGAATCTACTGGATGTTATCTTTTACACAATAAGCACAGTCAAGCTCTTCCAAAAGTACTTTTATTTATAGAGAATAAAATGAGCTTCAATTTATCCAGAGAAATAAGCATTCAACAAGTAGCAACATAAATCAAACTTGCAAAAGAATGAAAACTCAGTCCATTATGCCACATTCATGGCTGTAATTCAGTACAGATGCTTGCAATTAATTTACTGTTGACAGTTGCTTGGAACTGCCCCTTGGTTAAACAAGCCTATGAACTAAAAGTCTTTGTAAAGCACAAGCCTATTCCATGACCTGCAGCAGGAGCAGGCTCGGGGAAAACATTATTCTAACACAATGAGGAAAAGGGGGTCTATGATGTTGATGACGATGATGATAATGATGGTGATGAAGATGATGATAATGATTATCCCAACACAAATGTTAAGATCTCTCAATTATTCCAACACAAGTTACTAAGTCTCTCACCAATTTGATCATAACAACACAATCCTTTACTGGGCTATCTCCACTTTGAGACAAGTAATGTCCAGGTGCTCCACTGCTGGAACTTCAGCTGATAAATACACGCCCTACTCACCTGACTTTGAGGCAATTGCTCTGGTCTCATGAAGTCTCACTTCACCAAAAACAGATTCACAACCAAGTGGTCCAGACTCCTTTAAACTTTGAAATGGCTTCTTCTGTGTTGATGCTGTATTCTCCTTAAAGAGAAGCACTTTATTAATAATTCCCACATCTAGAAGCCCAGGCATGCTTGTTTAAAGGGAGCAGTATCTACTACTCTGCTTTGTTAGCATACATAAGCATTAGCCTTCCCAATGCTATAGAATTATATAAGTAATCTCCATTTTGACACCACTACTTTACCAAACGGCTCTGCATCTGCCCAGCTTCCTATCAGTTACACAGTTGCCTGGTACAGTCAGCACATTATGCTAAAAATTATGTATGTATGTCCAGATAAATTCAAGACTGAGGTGAAACTGTGCATATAGTTGACAAACAGTACAGAACAGCATACAGGTATGATGTATGTATACCACAGAAATGCAATGCCACTGCATCAGCACAGTAATAATATGTGAAGTGGCTTGCCACAAGCCTACGCTTCATTTATCGGCATTGTATAATGAAAGCAGGATATACCCTAAAATATGGTAAAAAATAGGATCAAATGGTGGTGAGATGGATGGTAGAATAGATGGTATAATTCTTTTTACTCTATGAATATTATAAATGTGTTAAACAAAATCAGTGAGCTCCATGCCTGGATGTCAAACTATCCCCTGATATTATTGCCTTACAGAAACGTGGCTAAAACCACATAATCCTGATAGAGACATCCTCCCTCCAGGATACAATATACTTAGAGAAGATTGCCAAAAGAAAAAGGGGGTGGAGTAGCCATTGTCTACACCAACCATCTTACTCTCACATCTCTCACATTGCTAAATAAACCAATCCCATCCTTTCTGCCTGCTGAAGTCCTAATTGCCAATCTCAAACTTAACAATTATATAACAGTCACCATAGCAGCTATTTACATACCCCCAGGAAACAACATTCTCTTTAAGTTAGTTAAGCACTCTTCAAGAAAAATCTTGATGAGTGGATGGGAAATAGGAAATACACCCTGGGGATCACTTCTGTGGCTCTGCTCAACAGGGGCACAGGAAATTAACTTTCTTGGGTGGCATAAGCCAGGGAACCTTGTTGGCTAGGCTTACTTAGCCCCTTGGGATGATAGCCTAGTACCTGCCTATAAACCTATGAACCTTACTGGAAAATATTCTCTCCTACCTTTCTCAACACACACATGATGAGATCATCCTCCTTGGAGATGTAAATATAAACTGGCTATCTCTCTGCTCTCCAAACTCCACCCAATGTATTAACTTGCATGGATTTACTCATCTTATCTCTACACCCACCCATGCTAACAAATCTCACAACTTGGGCTCACTTATTGACTGGATATTAGTCACAGACTAACTCAAATATCATAACGCTGCAACACCACCTTACTCCCTAAGTGATCACTGCCCAGTAAAAGTTCTAAGATTCTCTCCTTACTTCTCCAGACCACATAGATACATACAATGTCGCAAACTATCCAACTTCCACCCTGACACATTTAATTCCCTCCTTTCCAAAATTAACTGGTCTTTTCTGACCCAATTTCCTCTAGACAAAGCAGTACAGTCATTTAACTCAATCTTCCTAAATATTCACAAATCACTGGCACCTTTGCGCACAGTGGGTGTTAAATCAAACAAATCCCCCTGGTTAACTAAAACTACCACACCCTGATGAAAACAAGAGATAGGATGGGGAAAAATGGGTACAAACCAACCTCCCCATTCACTTACAAAAATATAAAGAACTTATAAACCTGACAAATAACCATGTTAATAAAGACAAAAAAGAATTCTATTATAACCCACCTTCTGCATAAAGATCAAATCCAAAGACATTCTGGCACTCTGTAAATCAAATACTCCATCCTGGCAAACCTTCATCTCCTAACCAATACCCAACAAATACACCACAAGAAACTGCATCCATCTTCAATTCCTATTTCATTGAATCCATTAGGAAGATGGTAGTTTCAGACCCCTCCAATATCAACACTATAAATCCTTCAAACCTCTCTCCTAGTCTATATCTAGTCTATATCCTACTAAAACATTTTCTCTCAAGCCTATACCACCAGATACATTAAATCTCTACTCTATAAACTAAAATCCTGTTTACATCTGCTGATAACATACCTTCCTACTTCCTTCAGGTTGTAGCAGACTCTCTAGCTATTCCTGTATCTATTCTGATAAACCATTCCATCTCAGAGACAAAAGTTCCCGCTATCTGGAAAGAATTCTATACCTTATCCATACATAAAGGAGGTAACTACACATAAATATCCCATTTCAGACCTATAGCTATCCTCTTACCCCTCTCAAAAGTATAAGAAAAATGCATACACATTCAGTACTTACTCCAAGAAAATCTCTTCACTCCTACACAACATGGATTTCATCCTAAACACAGTACCACTAATACCCTCTTATCCTTCCTCAACACTATTTCTCTTGCCAGATATAACAATAAACTAGTCTCATGCTTATTTCTAGATCTTTCCAAAGCATTTGATACAGCCTCTCACTCCCTCCCTCTGAATAAACTGTCTTACCTCAGTTTCTCTCCCACTACCATTGCCTGGTTTTCTAGTTATCTTACTGATCGACTACAATCAGTAAAATGTCTCTCTGCTCTCTCCACCCCTCCATCTGTCAAAATGGATGTTCCCCAGGGATATATTATTGGCCCATTACTTTTCAATATCTTTACTAACGTACACTATACCTCTTGTCCTCAGTCATCCCTTGTCCAATATGCTGATGACACTACAGTCATAACCACTGCAGATACACTAGCCAACCTAATTTCTGCTACTGAGGCATCCTTTAACTCAGTCAAAACCTGGCTCTCTAATAACCAGCTAATCCTAAACCCCCCAAAAAACAAACTTTTACTTTTTCTTCCCCAAAACTTAAACCATCTTAAATCTACTTTCTCTAGCCATTCTCTAAATAACACACCTATCAAACTTGATCCTAACACAAAACTCTTAGGAGTCATTATAGATGACCAGCTGAAATTTGGTTTGCACACTAATAACTGTATTAAACAAAATCATCAAAAACTTGATATGTTATACAGAAATAAAAAGTTTATCACCAACAAAGCTAAAGTATGCCTCTCCCATGCATACCTGCTACTAAACCTATTGCATAGCTCTCAAATCCTCACAAACCTCCAAACTTCTCTCCTAACTAAGCTAGAAACCACCTATAACAAAGTGGCCAGATTTGCAGCAAACCAAAACTATAGATCCCACCACTGTCTCTCTCTAAAAAACTTCAACTGGCTAGAACTATCCCACCAGCTTCTCCTCTCTCAGCTTTAGATTAGCTACTCTATATTAAATAAACCATCAGACTGTCCTAACCTATCTCCTCTAATCTCTTTCTGCACTCCATCTAGGACTCTCTGAAGCTCTGACCAAGACTTATTACAGATCTATAAACCCAAACACAAAATTGGTCATAACCTCTACAGTTACTATCCTTCCTTGTCCTGGAACAAACTACCATTGAAAAGTAGGTATCTCAATAAACTGAAAGAATTTAAAACAACCTCCAAAGAATACCTAAAAATTCACTGGTTATGCCATTGATCTGCCTTTCTAAGGATAGCAAACTGACTACTCTCTTCTGCCTTTAGTTATTTTTGTTCATTTTGTTTCTATACCTAAATTATATCAAATGGCAAATTCACTCTGTAATTAATTTGTATGATTTGAATGTTGCAATTGAAATGCTCTTGTCTATTATTTTTAAATGTTTTATATTTTATTACTCAAAAATCTGTGGAACTTTTCTCCCCGGGCCTCCACTGAAAAAGGGCTATTAGCTCAGTGGACAAACCTGGTCAAAAACTGTAAAATAAATAAATAAAATAAATAAATAGTTGATTGTATGTATGTATGTATGTATGTATGTGTACCGCAAGACACAAGAATAACATGCCGTTCATTGGTGCTGTTTGTTGGTGTCCACTTTGCTGACACCCACAGCATTGACAATCTGGAGTCACAAAGAAAAACCAACAAAAAATTGTCTTGGGGTGAACAAGCTCCTCACAGCTCCATGCAAAGGGGATCTGGCCTCTGCACCTCTAAACTATATTACTGTAATTCAAGTCATGTTTCTGGTCATTAAAAGTGAAATTCCCATTGCACAACAACCTAGGTGAGCAAAACACTATCTCTAACACTCAACACATCATTTTCAATCACTCAGGCATTGTAGGGTTGAATGTCACAGAATTAACCTTTGACAGTTAGATACACACCTGCTGTTCCATCCAGATGGAAACACAAATGGGGATTCGGTCAAAGTCACAGACTTGTTTGCCTAACAGATTAGGAAATGTTTGATTGGCAGAGATCTAACAGAGCTCTACTACAATATCTGTGATGGGCCTTGCAGATATGACCCTCAAAGGCCAGCATATATGCTGATTCTGCTTGACGAAAGGGTTTCTTTTATGAGGGTATATCACAACACATTAAATACTTCAAAATAATAAAACAACAGAATAGCAGGAAGTCTATTATATTATCAAATCATGCAAACTTTAAAACATAAAAGCTTACTGCCAGCTCTGAAAGAAGACCTCCACGGAGTTAAATCACAAAACTAAATAAAAAATACAGAAAAAAATAGATAAAAATAAAAAAAATACAACACTTTAAAAATTCTAAATTAGCAATTAACAAGCTTAATCCACTGACACAAGAAATAAATTCAAAGGCAAAAATTAAAGAATGCAATCAAAGTAAATGTTTCCAGTTCAGTTCTTCATTAAGGCCCTTAGGGCAGCATAGTTGCAAACCTTAAAATACATGCACTTTCTTTTTATAACAAAACATGTATGCTATTTAAACCTGATCTAATATTATTTATTTAGTTGCTTTCTTGTTTATTTGCTTTTCTTTACCAGGAAAGTCAGACTAGATGGCATCACCTATTTTCAGTGGAAGCCCAAGGAAAAAAGCCCCAACAATATGTTATGCCCTGGAGATTCACTGTTAAAATAAAATAAAGGCTAATAATTACCATGGGAATGCAGAACTAGACCTCTTAACATCATCACAAATAACAGCATAGAAAGTACCTATGAACTTTTGATCCTATTACATACATTTAGTAGATTTCCAGGAAGCATAGGCTAGTACATTATAATTATTTATTTTTTATTTATTTATTGATATTTGATTATCAGAAACGTCTGACTGGGTATAAGCCCATTTTCAGTGGATGCACAGGGAGAAAAACTATTATAATGCAGCTTACATTATATGAAGAGTACATTAGTTGAGTGCAGAAAGTGTAAAAGCATGTGTTAGTATTTCAGAGTTTGGAACATTTTATATGCCTAGAGACAGCAGTATGCATAGAGATGTTTGTCTAATATTGCTTCAGGTCAATGGCATGTATAGCATTCTTTGCTCAATGCTGTTGTAGGTCATAAGTATACATAGCATTCTTTGTCCAGTACTGTTTTAGGTCAGCATTAGCAAAGTCAAAGTAAACTTTATTGTCATTTAGATCTCCACATAGTGCAGTTAAACAAAATTTCGTTGATTTGTTCCCAGTACAAGAAACATACATACAGTTACTATTTAGTAATACTAGGACAGACACATACAGAGATTACATGTTTAAAAATGTGCCATTAAGGGCATTGCACAAGTAGATATTGCACAAACTTGAATTTTCTCATTAACAGGTACCTGTGATGCAAATATATTGCATAGAGTATTGCACATTCAAGTTTCAGGACAGATGAAGATTTGAATATTGCACTAAAGTATGCTACTAGTAGTAGTGATCTTAGAATAAATGGACATGAGAGCATATCATTTACTGGATTAGTCAAGAGAATATTCAGTTAATTGGGTGAAAGAGCAGAATGGCTTCTCGCATACTGCTGTAACATCTACCCGAGGAAAGCTTGGAGAACATAACACAAGCAGGGTGAGTATGGTCATTTATTATCTTTCTAGCTCTTCCAATACATAAGATTCATGTAAGTCATCCAAGGATGCTAGTGGAGAGCCAATGATTCTTCCCGCTGCTGTTACTACTCTATGGAGAGCCTTGAGACCTGAGGCTTTACAGTTCCCGTACTGTACAATAATGTTGTTTATCAGTACTGTCTCTATGGTTCCCCTATAGAAGGCTTGGAGGATAGACTGTGACTGGTTTACTTTCCTCAATTTCTGTAGGAAATGCAAATGTTGCTGTGCTTTTTTGATAGTGTGGTTGGTTTGTACCTACCAAGGCAGGCCCTCTGATATATGTATACCCAGGAACATAGTGTTTTACTCTTTCTACTTCTCCTCCATTGAGCTCCAGAGGTTGATGTGCTCCCTGAGACCTCCTAAAGTCCACAATCAGTTCCCTGGTCTTGCTGACATTCAATGCCAGATTGTTGCTGTCATACCAGCCTGTTCCACTTCACTCATATGCTGTTTCCATACTGTTCCTGACAAGACCTATGACTGCGATGTCCTCTACGAACTTGATAATTCTGTTGGATTCATATCTGGCTACGCAGTCATGTGTAAGCAAGGTGAATAGTGGGGGACTCAAGACACAGCCCTGTGGTGCACCCATGTTCAGAGTTATACTTTTAGAGCTATTCTTTCCCACACATTCCTTTTGGGGTCTGTCTGTGAGGAAGTCCAGTATCCAACTGCACAAGGAGTGCTGATGCCCAGTTGGATTAGTTTCATCACCAGGTTCTGGGAGGTGACAGTATTAAAGGCAAAACTGGCATTGATAACATCCTGACATAACAGTCCTTATTTTCCAAGTGAGTCAAGGTTTCATGAAGTGCTAAAGAGATTGCATCTGCTGTGCAGTGGTTTGACCTGTAGGTGAACTGCAGTGCACTTAGTGTGGCAGGTATCCTTGCTGAGATGAGGTCCTTGTTCAGCTGCTTGAAGCACTTCCTTACTGTCGATGTTAGAGCAACTGGGTGATAATCATTCAGACTCACTGGTTGTGGTTTCTTGGGTAAGGAAATGATAGTCATATTCTTAAAGCATCTTGGTACGATGGCTTATCACAGTGATATGTTGAAAATGTCTGTGAGTATGGATGTCAACTGTGCAGCACAGGCCCCGAGAACTCTGCCCATAATGTTATACAGACCAGCTGCTTTCCTTGGGTTAACTCATCTCAAAGTCTTCGGTACATCAGCTGTGCTGAGGCAAAGTACTTCCTCATCCTGACAGGTATTTTCTTTGCCACAGTTTTGTTGTCCACGTCAAACCTGTTGAAGAAGTTGTTTAGTTTGTTTAAGAATTCTGTACTGTAGTCACATTGGGTAATTGCAGGTTTGTAGTCAATTATGGCTTGTATGCTTTTCCATAGACGTATAGAGTTCCTTTGCTCATTAAAGTGACCCTGAATTTTTCTTCCATAAGTTGTCTTTGCCTCTTTTATGCCTTTGTTTAGGATCGGTCTGGTCCCCTTAGGGCATCCTTGTCTTTAGATCTGAATGCTACATTACATGCCTTTATAAGCTGGTACACCTCACTGGACAGCCATGGTTTTTGGTTTGCATGTATGGTGATGTCTTTGGTAGTTGTCACGTCATCCACACATTTTGAGATGTAGGCCATAACAGATTCTGTATATTCTTCCAGGTCTGTTTGGTGATTCATTGTGGCTGCCTCCCTGAACGTCAACCAGTCCATACTCTCGAAACAGACTTGTAGTTCTGTGACTGCACCCTCAGGCCATAACCTTATTTTCTTCCGTGATGGTTTTCCTGATTTTAGCAGCAGTTTGTATGCAGGAAACAACATGATGGCAAGATGATCAAAGTTGCCCAAGTGTAGATAAGGTGCTGCCTTATTTGCCAGTTTTATGTTGGTGAAAACCTTACCTAGTGTATTTTCCCCTCTGGTCGCGAAGTTCACATGCTGATGGTAGTGGGGTAGTTCCAATTTCAGGTTGGTTTGGTTAAAGTCACCTGGAATCACATCGACAAATTATGGGTTTCTGTTCTGGAGTTCACTTATGGACTGGTATAGAGTGGCAAGTGCTGCACTAGTGTTTGCACTGGGCGGAATGTAAACAGCTGTTATGCTCACACCATTAAACACTCTAGGCAAGTAATAGGGCCTGCATTTTAGAGACAAAAGTTCAATGTTCTCTGAGCAGTGTGAGGTGACCAGCTTGCAGTTAATACAACAGGTGTTGTTCATGAATATACATACACCCCTCAATGAGTTTTGCCACAGATTGAATGAATTTTGCAGCACAAAACAATGTCATTCCTGCTACATTTACTGTGCTGTTATGTTGCAGTTAAGCCAAGTTTCAGTGAACACAAATAAACAACTGTTTCTCACCTTAGTATGTGAGAGAGTGCCAGCCTTAAGTAATCCATCTTACTCTCTAGAGATCGTACACTAGCCAGGAGTAAGGAAGGAAGTGCAGGCCTGTGTGGATTAGTTTCAGTCTGGCTGTAATTCCTGCTCTGGTGCCTCTTTTTGTTGATCTTTAGCATCTTTTCCTATTTATGCATCTGCCAGGGAGATGAATGTATGTTTAGCCAAATCTGTGCATTTTTGGCCATGTTTCAACAAGATGCCTAGCTGTAGTAGTTCCTGGAGTGCGTTAGGCCTTAGTAGCTCATCATACATACAACACAGTGAAATTAGAGATTGAATTTCAAGTAGATTTTCACCATTGCAGCATCTCATAGCTTCATTTTCTGCTTCTGAGAATGATTTTTCTGATATATCTGATGAAAAACAAGATAGTGCACTTTTCTGTAGAGATCTGAATCAGCCGCTGCCACACAGGGCACTGCCTTTTTTTTTTAAATGCATAGAGTTCTTCATCTAGTACTGTTTTAGGCCAGCAGTATATACATAGATCTTTCTCTAATGCACTTTTAGGCTAGTAATATAGACAAGAGGTCTTTGCCAACATCTGTTTTAGGCCACAATGTAGGAGGGGCTGCAGCATAAATAGCTTTTATTTTGCATTGTTGATCTGCACCACTGGTTGTATATGGATGAAGTGATGTATGCATGCAGAGTAAGGCATTTAACAGAGAAATCATTCAAAATGGCCTGATATGCTCATAGAGAACTGGTATTATATGGGCTAGTAGGTAGATAATACAGTAAGTATACATTACCAGTATTATAATAGCATTGAGTAGAATTCTGCAGAGGTTAAGAGTGTGATTTATTTCTGGAGAATAATGCATATGAAGCTAGAATGACTGATGTAAAGCTTGTATTTCACTTAACTCTATGGAGTAGTCTGGGCTGGACACAATGAGCAGAGACAAAGTTTAGGTGTTTTCCAATGTAGTCTTAGGTTAAGTATAAAGGAATGGAAATTGTCAGTTTGTCTGATAGTGGATGGTAGGTTGTTCCATAGTTAAGTTATGTAGATGGAGAATAGGGTATTTCCATTAGTGTTAGGCAACTTCTGTAGTTGAGTTGATCCTGTTTGATGTATCTTAGGCTTTCTGTGGGTTTGTCCAATGTTAAAAGTTTAGAGGTGTCGGGTACTTTTCAGGGATGATGAAAGATTTTGTGAGCCCTTTTTAGTTAAGTGAGGAAAATGAATGAGGGATATAAGGTTAGGGAGTTCTAGACAGTTAATCTTCTGTAGGGCTGAATAGTGAAGAAATGTATTTGTGAGGCTGTTGTTGAATTTTGCTGTTTTGCTGTAGTACTATTCTACCATGTCTACTTCGCTGATTTGTAAGTTTGTGAAAAAAGTGCCCAGTAAGTTGTGCAGGAACAGGCAACAGATTGTTTATTCTGCTTTATTCTGAGAGAAAGCGTTCAGCATTTACACTTTCAGTACCTGCACTCTGATTTTCTTAGAATCTAGAAGTATGTATTTAAATAATGTTTTTAAATATGATATCATAAGACATTTCTCATGAGCTAGTACTCATGTTATTAATGCCCTGATGTATTACTGCAAAAATATTATATTTACAAAGAAAAAAGACAATTTAGGTGAGACTACAGGAACACATGAGGGACATGAACCATCAGAAGATAGAGAACAGCGTGCACATTTTTATGAGAAACATGATTCAGACCCTAAGGATTTGAAATCCACCATTCTGCAGTGAGTTTAGACTAATATTAGTCAGGTCTAATATTGTAGGTGTTTTGCTACGAAACGAAAGTGCATATAGTTTAACATCAAACACTTTGTGCCCTAAGGTGCCTTAATAGCAAACTGAGTTGGAAACATTTACTTTGATTGCAATATTTGCTTGTTGCTTTTGGACTGGCTGTTATACTAATCGATTAAGTATGTTAATTCCTAATTTAGGCTTGTTAGTTGTCATTGTTTATGATTTCACTCTATGGAATGCTTTTAGTTGTGGTACCAGGAAGATTTTATGCTGAAAGTCTGTATGATTTTATAACAGTATAACAATCCTGCTGTCCTCTTGTTTTATTATTTAATTCATACATGCTCTGCGTGATGACCATGGGGACATTAAGCGGCCTACCACTGGGCTGCTGTAAGGTGGAATCACGTCATCTTCATCTGCGGTAATCAGCCCAGTCCTACTGTTACATGCTGTGTTACACGGAAAAATATACAAAATTCTTTGGTGCATGTTAGATATGCTGATCCATGCTGCAGGTGATGTACGGTAGCAGGCTTGCTACATAAGGTGGTAGATGTAATTAGCTGTAGACATTGTCACCATAGCTTCATGGGGACTATATACTGGATGGCATATATCGACAAGTAAGTTTATCACTCAATCAGCTACCAGCTTACATGTAGTGCAGACAGCATCATCACATAGAAATGACACTAACAATGCATCGTTGTCAATGAATAACACAGGTCACGTGGTTGTATTTGAAGATGTCAACTGGCAATGGTGGACTGAATGAAGCTGTAATAGTGGAAGAGGAAGGCATGCATATAAGGCAAGGGAAAAGAGTGAGGAGGGAGCTTTCACTAATGACTCATGTCATGCACATAAGGCTGTACTACTGTGGTACACCACCCAGACAGTCTACATGATCAGGGTGCTGAAAACAGACATGTGCTGGACAGCATCTAGGCTAAACGTTAGTTTGCAAATCTATTGTATGACTATCTCTCAACCTCTAAACAAAAGAAACCTGAACAAAGCTCAAGGTAATGGGGGGACAAAGACCCAAAATTAGGGGACAAATCTTAAATACTGTTATAAACTTAGTGAATTGGTTTTGTATTAGCATGCATTTTATGAAGGTATGAAGTCTGAAACTCATGTATGGCATAATTTAGTGATGTCAATGCTCAATGATTTTTCAGAAAACAATATATTTTATGATTAACAGATAAAAATATAAAGCAAAAATCTGTTCATTCTCCAAAAAGCTGGACAACTGAGAGGTATGATATGTAGGCTTAGTCAGAAAGCTTTAGTGAAAATATCTTGAGAGTTACAAGAGAAGGGGCAATGTGCTACAAAAGAGGATTTGGGGCATGGTGTGGAGTATATGTGAATTGTAAAAGTTCCATTCATTACGAGGCTTGGAGTTAAGCAACAGACAGTACATATGAATGGCTGATAAGGGTACTCAGTCCTGGTATGGAGACGATTTCCTCTCTTAGATTTCATTTTGAATATCATTTCTTGCTAGATAACATATATTGCCATGTTTAATTTGATGAGTCCTTTTGGGGGTACTTCTTTTCCACCGATTTACCACTGACTGGAAATACACACACACACACACACACACACACACACACACACACACACACACACACACACACACACACACACACACGCTTTTTCAGGGATGTTTTCATGCCTGCTGCAAAACATGTCTTGATGTTACATGCTGGTACACAGGCCTGTATTTCCCAAGGGAGTATTTGTTATTTTTTTGCAACGTGTTCAGTCCAAATCTCAGTCCACACTGTCACTTCTAAAAGTCACATTTTCTCATGCCCAAGTACTACATCTTTGTGGCCATCGAATTACCAGACACAATCTGCACCAGCACTGCCTGTACTGTCTTGTGGAAGAGCATGATGCTGGCTTTTGCCAAAAGTGTCATCAGTTTAAAGTGACTAACAGATATAAATAATGGCAAAGTTATTAGTCCATGTTGTGATAGTGGTGGTTTTAAAAAAGATACCCTTGGGCAGACCAGTGATATAGTCCTCCTCAGAGTTCCAGGTATCGTGTTGTACCATCACCTCAAATGTTTGGAGACCAGGTCCAGATTTGAATCTCCTTTTGTCCTGTGAAAGTATGGAGTTCAGCTAACCATTCTGCTGGGGAACTCTACCTTGGCAAACAACAGTATGAGTGATAATCAGTTATTGCTCTCAACAAAATACTTTAGTATCAAAGAAGATCCATCCTCACTACAAACCTCAGGGGTGGTTACATGAGGATTTTGCACTATATTTTTCTTTATGATTAGCTGAATCATATGGATCACCATCCTGATTTCACAGATTGCTCTCAGGAGTCATATCTCTTAGATCAAGCACACTAGTTAGTGAAGACATCCCTCTTAGAGTAAGTTCTTAGGCCTCAGTGTAGAAGGACCCATATGGTCATCCTAAAATAAAATGTATGTCACAGGTCCTTGAGATCAAGCAGATGTTTAATGACTGATGGAAGCTTAAGGCAGGGGTGAGAATATGGAGTATACCCTGATGTTTATGCCAGATCTAGTTGCAGGAATTTCTCTCCCACTGTACTAAACTATGCCTGTGTTCAGCCCAGCACTGGTTCATGACCTGCTGATCACTGATGCTGGTCAGAAACTTGTTTTCCTGCATGCCCTGAGAACCATGGAAGTCACACATTCCTATAGGTATTATAATGATTAGGAAAATGTTTAGGATGATGTCTTAGAGAGCAAAAAAAATGAGACTACCTCTCCCTCCCCCAATTGGATTATCACATTCCCTTGGAAATATATTCAGACCTTTAATGACTAGAATAGACTTTCCCCACAAGAAGCACCAGGAGGATTGTCTGTGAAAGAAGCTTGAAGAACATTGGGTTGGTTGGCTCTAGATCTTCTCATTATGGATGAAATTATGACAATCTGGAGGCAGATGAAATTATGTCTGGAGGCAACTGACCCTCCTCTGTCAATCTGAAAAAAGGCTAATGACCATTATAAGCCCTCTCTTGAATGGGAAGCCCAATCACTAAGCATCCCATTGGTGACTCAGTGTAATGTATTTGATGCAGCAATGGTCCTTGAGACTGTAGCATTTTGTCACCTTGTTATTGTACTAGAAGCCTAGAGCAGTGGACAGGTGTCAGAAGAAAGTATATTCCTCTGCCATGTTTGGTCTTTGGGCACATGACTGTTTAATTTACCTGTTGCAGTTTGAGGTACAACTAGTGAAGAAGACACTAGGTAAGTTCAATAACATCTGGAGCATAGGAAGACCTGAATGAGACCATGCCTGCAGCATCAACAGTACAATATCATGTATCTCACTGCAACTTTAACTGTTCTGATGCTTAGATTAGAAATGAAGCCTCCAAAAAGAACAATTCAAGAACCATATGAATGTGCACTTTCTGAGGAAATTATGAGGACTTGGCCAACCAAAATCATATCTATTTATTTATTTATTATAAGTTTATAGCTACCTGCTTGGCTATACCTAGCCTTACATTTCCATGGTAGTTTTTAGGCTTTATAATTTGCATACAAGTATTCCAAAGATGGTCTGAACAAGAACATTTTGGGACATTTATATGCAGCCCGTATTCATGAGGGATAAGAGTGTTAAACCAGGGAGAATTTATGATTACCCATCTATTCCTCCAAATTGTATTTGAATAGAGTAAGAGACGTTCTACAAACCCAAACCTCCAACATGTTCCATTTATTTTGCAAAAGGATTGCGATCCCTGAAGCAAGTGTAATAGGTCTGATAAAATAAAGTCTGTTGAAGCACTATGTGCAAAGCCGTTGTCACCTCTCAGTCGCTTGCATGATACTGAGAAGAGGGACAAGGCGTTAATGTGGTCTTAATAGCTTTTCTGATTTAGGCCCTTGATTTTTTTTAGTGAGAAAGTATTGTGATCGTTCCAGTTGTGACAGGTGTTAGGGCAGGTGCAAACCAACAGTGGCAATATATTCAATGATCACCTTAATGAGTGAGCAGTGCAGAGGAACACTTACATCCCTATGAGCTACTTCCGCAAGGTACAAGTAACCTTGACGGAATATCTTTAGAAATAAGGTGTGCAATAAAAAAGGCTTCCTCAGAACAGTAGATACAAGGTGATTAAATGATGTACATTGCCAACATAGCTTCCCCGATTCCTAACTGCATGATCAATTTTCTTTTTATGCTCTTGGAACTCCACCCACTACTCATTACCATCCAATTAGATAACCCAACCCCATTACTTCATTTACTCACTTCCACTTCCCACCTCCCACTACTCATTTTCCTGTCTCCTCTTACTATACCTTTCAACCGTACTTAACATAAACTGTAACTCATCCTTACACCTGCCCTCTAACATACTTAGCAAAACTCCCATCCTTTATTATACTACTTAAAAGTTATTTCACACCTACCATACTCTAACTTACTATTTACAAACCATTCTCAAATTCATCTTTTATAATATTCTCAGCACAACATATACTTTTGAAAATGAAAATCATCCAGTTAGTACTTGCCCTATACCTCACTGTATTAGCATAAGTGAAATCTTACCACACTTAAATACTTACTGATAGAAGTCCATCTACCTATCCCTATTTTTTTCTCCCACATCTTCTACCATATTTGCTCACATATCTCCAGAACTATATTCAGCTACCTACATATATCATCCATCTTTTAGATGGACACAAAACCTGGTATTGAAATTACCCATAAAACATAAAAAAGCTAAAATGGTTCTACACCCTAAAACACATAGAAACTATGTTCAAAGCGAGTAGTAACATACCACCCAAAACAGGCCCTACTTAACTCAACACAATTCAACTACCCCCACCACAGATGTCACCAGTAACTTCTAATACCCCCCATTAGAGGATCAAACTTGCTAGTTAACATAAATCTTAGGACTAAAAAAAAAAAAAAAAAAAAAACATAAGATGCAGGAATTCCATTTCTAGCTGTACCACTGCTCCCTAGCCATAACCATAATAACCAAGAGGATACAGATAAAACTATTAATAAAAGGTAATGTGATTTTGCCTCCAGGCTACAATATTCACAGAACAGACAGAATAAAAGAAATGAGAAGATGGTATCCCAAAGATTTACAGAAACAATATTGAGGTAAATCTCCACTCCAATATCATTCCCACCTTTAACAACATCAAAATCTTTCACACTCAGCTTACATTAAACACCAAACAATCGATAACCATAATAGGGATCTACATGACACCATTCAATAACATCTCAACAGCAGAAGATATTTTCCACTGGATATCACAAAATGTACATCAAAAAGACATAGTAATGGATTCACTTATCATTGATTGACAATCTTGTAACTCATCGGGCCCCTCAAACTCCCTGAACCTATACAGTCTAACCAAATTAATCCAATTCACAACTATAATAGATAAAATGAACAGAAAATCTACTTAGGACTGGATCCTAACTAACAAACCCTCTACTATTAATCTAGCAGGAACCCTCCCTGACAGCATTGTTGACCATCTCCCTACCTTTATACTAGGACAATGGCCAGTTCTAAGCAAGTCTATACCATGTAACCAAGTATGCAACCTGTCTGACTTTAGCAAAGATGCCTTCATCTCCTCACTCCAACTCTCTAATTGAAATATTCTAAAAATCCTGACAACAGAAGACACAGGTCCCCACTTTAACAAAACCTTCCTAAACATCTTAAATGACTAATTTGTATCAAAAGGGTTAAATCAGTTCCAGCACTGTGGTTAACAAAATAAACCAGACATGTACTTTACCAGAGAGACAAAGCTGATAAGTTCTGATACCCTTGATAAGTGTAAGCAGGGGCTTGTGAACCATTTACAGGTTACTTTTGTCCATTAGCGACATAGGTGCCAAACCAGGGATGAATTTCCCGTTTCCCATTCAATTGTACAAGTTGCACTTGAATTGGATTAGGGAGGAATTCTGCTTCACATGGATAGAGAGCCTGTTCCAGAGATGGGGTAGTCTCCGGGATACATACCTATCTCGCCAGCAGGTCCTATATATATCACAGGCAAGGTTTACATCTTTAGAATGGGTAATTCTGGTGCAGTTTGTTTTGTGGATATGCAGGAGGTCCATCAGAGTGAGGTCTGACAATGCCCTGTATGTCAGGCATAGATCTCCCCTCAAAAGCCTCTAGGAGACAGAATACATGGATAGGGCCTTGAGTTGGTCTGCATGGGACATTTTACTTATGTCCTGTATTCTTTTAGTGAGGAACCTCTGTGGACATTCCAGTTGTTGGATATGCCTGGTTAGGTACATACCAAAGTGGGCATTGTACTCAATGCTAGGTCTAATGAATGCCGAATACAGTGGAACAATAACTTCCTTGGACTTAGTTTAATACCTTTGTTTATAAGCTGAACAACATAGAAGTATTTCCTCACCACTTTATACATGTGATGGTCAAAGGCTAGATTACTATCTATGTGTATCCCTAAGTCTGACTACTGGGTCAACTATAAAGTGTGTATTATCAATATGATAGTTAACAGGGATGAATAACTTCCCAAAGAATACTATTATGCATTTCTTGGCATTTCATTTTAGTCTATGGCTCTGACACCAGTTGCCTGTCTTTGTCAGCCCCTCCTGAAGAACATTTGTGTCAGTGTGAGATTCAATATGTAGGAAATAAAATAAAATAGCAGGGAACCACCAGGCTTTCACTTTTATTGAAACAATAAGGCAATAAAACAACTTTAAAATACAACTATAAAATCCAAGTGCACCAATAAATAAGCGCTTTCAGGTCTAAGGCCTTCATCAGATAAAATTCAATGCACCAACTTGAATTTAAAATACTAACAGCCAGTCACCAATTAGTATTGCACCCTTCTTCTCTTCAATGCTGGTTTTAAAGGTACAACACCAATTAGACTAGGGACTTTATCAGCCCCCAGTCGAATAATCCATTTCATCTCATTATATTCAGTATGATTGACCAATCCCCCCCAGTATTCTCATACACAATCTGTAAAACCATGAGCAAAAATACATGATCTGTTTTCATTTCTATATCTTGGTACAATGGATTGTGTGCATTTTTAGTATTATATCTGACATATGCTTCAGTACCCTATCCTTCAGTCTGCAACTTGTTTTCCGTACATAGAATGAGCTGCATTGTTGGAGTACAGCTAGATAAACTACATTTTGTGTCTTGCAGTCCACATAGCCATTTAAAAAATACTTATGGCCTGTTGTCAGGTGAATAAACTGATTCCCATTCATAATATACCTACAGGCTTTACATTGTCTACAGGCAAACATGCCCTTCCTTTGGGATATAACGTTAAATTTTCTATTCAGTCCCTGCTCTTGACATAATATATCTTTCAAATTTTTATTCCTTCTTAAACTAAAAGATTGCATTTTACCAGCAATGATACCAGCCTTGGAATCAGTATGTAATATTTTCTAATTCCATTTGATTATTTCACATATACCCCCTGTATCACTGCTGTATGTAAAAAGTATACAGACACAGTCATTACCCCTTTTGACACTGTTGACATTATAGGTTCATAGGTTCATAGGTTGGTACTAGGCTATCGGCCCTAGGGCCTATACAAGCCTAGCTATAACAATTCCCTGGCTATTTCTTCCCACAATATTTACTTCCCTGGACCCCTGTCTAGCAGGGCGACAGTTTTATCTTCTATATTTCCTGACCTCACAGAGAACCAAGGGTTAGCAATATCCCTTCTATTATGTTTACTCTCCACTATCACTTTATCAAGTTTCTTCTTAATATAACCTCTATTTCTTAAATTAAATTCTAAATCATTGACCTCCCTATCAAATCTACTGTCATCGTTACAGAGACGAGAGGCTCTATGTACCTGTCCTCTTATTATATTGTTAAATGTGTGCCTAGGATGCATGCTGTCATATGCCAATAGGTTATTTCTCCAACACTCTTTTTTATATAAAGATGTCTGTAAAGTCCCACCCATACATTTGCTAATATGGACATCCAAAATATCTATCTCAGACTCAGAGCATTTCATTGTGAATCTCAGAAAGTCTGTAGTACTTTCTAAGTACTTCACAAAAGTCATCACATCATTTTGTATGCCTTTCCATACAAAAAACACACATAATCTACAAACCTGGCATAGTAGCAGAGATGTGTTTTCCATTCATGGGAGGTATTAAATATTGCTATATCCTCTCTATAGGCTAAGATAAGGTAAGCGTATGAATTGGCACATGGTGTGCCCATCGCTATACCTTGCCTTTGTTGATAATAATTCCCATGACATATAAAAACATTATTTTCCAGTACAGTTTTCAACAACCCACATACTCTTTGATTTGCATCTAAACTCCATCCATCTGTATCAATTGAAACCTTCACAATGGCTATCACTCCATATTCATTGCTTATAACAGTAAAAAGATTATTCACATCCAAAGTCACAAACAAGTAACTCTGATCCTTGCTCATTTGTAAATATTCATGTAAAGATGTTAAAACTGAGCAGTATCTTTTAATATTCTAGGAAATAATTGTAAAATAGGTTTCAGTGCACATTCTATCCATATTGATATGTTTTCTGTTACCCGACCCTTCCCTGATACAATTGGTCTCAGGGGTGTGTTTAGTGCATCTTTGTGCAATTTCAGTAAAGCCTTAAATACCAGTACAACTGGACATAACAGAAGGTATATTGCTAACCTCTGGTTCTCTGTGAGGTCAGGAAATATGGAAGATAAAACTGGAAATGCCAACAGTGTCAAAAGGGGTAATGATTGTGTCCGTATGCTTTTTACATACAGCAGTGATATAGGGGACATATGTGAAATAGTCAAACAGAATTAGAAAATATTACATACCGATTCCAAGGTCGGCAGCATTGTTGGTAAAATGCAATCTTTTAGTTTCAGAAGGAATAACAATTTGAAAGATATATTATGTCAAGAGCAGGGACTGAATAGAAAATGTAATGTTATATCCCAAAGGAAGGGCATGTTTGCCTGTAGACAATGTAAAGCCTGTAGGTATATTATGAATGGGAATCAGTTTATTCACCCGACAACAGGCCATAAGTATTTTTTAAATGGCTGTGCGGACTGCAAGACACAGAATGTAGTTTATCTGGCTGTATGCCAACAATGCAGCTAATTTTATGTAGGGAAAACAAGTTGCAGACTGAAGGATAGGGTACTGAAGCATATGTCAGATATAAGACTAAAAATGCACACAATGCACTGTACCAACATATAGAAATGAACACAGATCATGTATTTTTGTTCATGACTTTACAGACTGTGCATGAGAATATTAGGGAGGAGATCTGGTCAATCATACTGAATATAATGAGATGAAATGGATTATTCGACTGGGGGCTGATAAAGCCCCTGGTCTAAATGGTGTTGTACCTTTAAAACCAGCATTGAAGAGAAGGACAGTGCAATACTAATTGGTGATTGGCTGTTAGCATTTTAAATTCAAGTTGATGCATTGAATGATGTCTGATGAAGGGTTTAGACCTGAAAGCGCTTATTTATTCGTACACTTGGATTTTATAGTTGTATTTTAAAGTTGTTTTATTGCCTTATTGTTTCAATAAAAGTGAAACTCAGCCTGGTGGTTCCCTGCTAATTTATTTTCTACGTGTTGGACTTTGCTGGCACTGAACCTTTGGTGGAAGGACTCAGTTATATGTTTTTGTAGTGTGAGATTCAATGACAGCTCATAATGTGCAATCATCTACAGATTTAGTCAACCAGAGACCACTAACATTATTATTGACTTCTGAGAAGTAAATGCCAAAAAAGAGCTGTCCAAGGCTTGATCCCTGAAGGGCTCCACGTGTGACTGGCCTCTTTGTAGAGGTGGACTCTCCACTTTCAACTTCCTGGCCCAGTCTGTGAGTCAGTTGGCTATCCACCAGGTGGCATATAGGTTTGTACCTAACCTCTTGATTTTATAAACAATGCCCGAGTGGGGTATTGTGTCAAATGCCTTGGCCCTCATCCATTGCTTTGGTGACCTTCTCAAAGAAGTCCATTAGGTTGAATATTCCAGTATTCCAGACGTTTTCTAATCATAATTCTAGGTTTTAGTCTAAACATAATTCTAGGTGTTAATCTAACTGTCATTCCAGGTGTTAATCTAACCCTCATTCCAGGTGTTAATGTAATCTTTCCGGTTATTAATTTAACCATCATTCCAGGTGTTAATGTAACCTGTCCAGTTATTAATCTAACCATTATTCCAGGTGTTAAGCTAACCGTCTTTTCAGGTGTTATCTCTGTATTATGTATCATCAGTTTAATTCTCACAGGCATCTCTGATAACATTTCTTTATTTCTTAATAAAAAATTCTCACCTCCTGCTTTTACACTTTTGACAAGGATTCCTCTGTTTGCACTTTGGGTAGAAGTTCTCTGGCTTCCGTTGTATGATCTTCAGCTTGTAAGCCCTCAGTAGAATTCTCTACTTATGTCCTTGGCTTCAGCATATTAATGCACTGCACCATTGCAGGAGGTGCAGTGGTGCAGAATTTAACGTTGTCGCCTCACAGCAAGATGTTCTCCGGTTTGATTCCCGGTTGGGGTGCCTTCTGTGTGGATTCTACATGTCATCCCTGCATTTGTGTGGGTTTCCTCCCATATTCCAAAGACATGCATCTGGAGTGCCCCCCACAGGCCTCTGCTGAACATAGGCTTTGTCCTAGTCGGACTTTTCCTGTCAGCAAATGTTAAATAAATGTGATAACTGTGCTTTATATTCATCTTTTCTATCTTTCTGACTTTATAGTTAGCTGCATTTAGGCTTCCCATCACCTCAAATTACCCAGCCATTTTGCCAGAAATGTGTTTTCCTTGAAGGGCACCAGCATTAGGGCCAGTTCTCTTGGATTAAATGCTCTCAATTGGACTTTCTTATTATACATGTTCTATTGCATTTCATGAGCTTTCTGCACATGGTCTTTTAGTATAGGCATTACCAGCTTTAATCTATCCTGAAAAGTAATGGCATTTTCCCAAGTCACTTAGTGATGTTAAGCAACCCCCTCAGATGTCTACTTGCAAAATATTAAATGAAATAAACCCATCTGAAGCATGTGGCACCTTTTAGATAAGAAACAGTAAGCAGGTAACACAAAGTTCCAGTTTTTAACATCTGCATCATTAACTTTTCCCTGCATGGATTTTAGTGTGGTTTTAAACATTTCTGCTAATCCATCAGCCTACAGATTGTAGACAGATGTCTTCAACTGTTTGAATTTAAAGCACACATAACTGGTGCAGTATCCTTGACATAAAGTCTGTAACTTGGTAAATACCTACTTAGGAATTCACACTTTGGGGAATAAAAGGTCCAGTTCCCTGGCATCCACCTTAGAATTAGCTTTCACAACAGTGCTGTTTATTTATTTATTTGTATTTGTCCTTTGGTAACCGAGAAAGTCTGACTGAACAACTGGCCCATGTTCAGAGGAGGTCTGGAAAAAAAGCTCCACAAACCATTCAAAAACATACAATATATAAAATGAGAGAAAAGCCCCACAGCAGATTAAATATTCTACAGAGGTGATGAGAAATTATATATAAGGAGAGAAAAGTCCCACAACAGATTAAAAATGTTATTATAAGTTGATGAGTAATTGTATATAAGAAGAGAAAAGTTGTGCAACAGATAAATATTTTTCATTGAGTTGGAGAGAGAGGCTCTGCAAACACACACAAAAACATTTTACAATAGCTGATAAGTAATTATATACACGGGAAGAAAAGGCCCATAACAGATAAAACTATTTGTAATAGATTGAGGATGTACCTTATGTACAAGGGGACGAGATCCTCCACAACAGATTGAAATACATTTACAGAATACTGCTTCTGCAGATTTGATATCATAGACCATTTTGATTCATATGTACTGATACTATTTGATATATTTTACCAGTAGTCTCCCATGATGCCCTTAGCAATACATTAAAAAAGTACTTCTATGATAGATATAGAAATCAAGTGGCCTAAATCTCTTGGGATCAAGTGACCTAAATCCCTATCTTGTTTACTATGTCTGATAAGTAACTTCTTGTACTTCCATGGTTACTATCCCAACATGTGACTATAGGCTAGCTTTTTTACTTCAGAGTTCTCTTAACTTATTTGTCTTCAGTTATTGTATTGACTTCCGAAACCACAGCCACATTCTGATGCCTCTGTAGTTGCTATGCTGTCTCTTTCTCCTGTTTTGATTTTGAATCTCAGCATGAGTGGCATTGCCTTGCTGCACTGCATTCTTATACTGAATGAGCGTATCAAGCTACAGTTCTAACTCTTTTGTATTAAGTGCATCAGTTTGCCACTGTGTGTCTATGTATTTTCTGTCATTCCACATTTTCCACAGAGTTAAAAGAAGGATAATCTTGTCCTAATATTGCATCGGTTTACTATCATAAGTGCGAACGGCACTCCTGCGACTGTCATATATTCGAACATGGAAGGTCGTAATCGGTAATGTCGAAGGCAACATAATCAAGCTAGGAATGGTTTTAACATGGGTCGAGGTAGGGGACATGTTTAAAGTTTGGAATAATACTGAACACCTACCTCGACCCATGTTAAACCATTCCTAGATTGATTATTTTGCCTTCGACATTACCGATTACGACCTTCCATGTTCGAATATTTGACAGTCGCAGGAGTGCCATTCACACTTATGACAGTAAACCTATTACATCATGGTTTAAATCAGGATGCATTAGTTTGCCAAGCACTTTATGCATTTCTACACGTGTATAGTGATAATGCATATTACCTCTACTTTCAAGTTGTCACTAATCTAGTACATAGTCATCAGAAGACAATTAGGAAGGGAAAGGGTTACTGCTAGCAAAAGCCTTGGCATGAGTATCTAACCTCTCACAGTGAAGAACACTGACTCCACGAACTCCAAAAACGCTCGTTGCCCACAACAATGTCCAAACCACTAGCAATGATGCAAATACTGTGTGAAAACACACCAACCACTAGAATGGTTAAAAAATCTTCATTTAATATTCCATGAGTTAAGCGCTTTCACTCACACAACTGTGAGCTTCATCAGAACAACTATAAAAAGAGAGAATGCAGTTTGAATACTCCATTTGGCACCAAATCTATATGTATTAAAGTGACAAGGCGCACAAAAGATTCTGTGCTTAAAATACCTCGTACGCTTCAACTAATGTCACCTAAAACACTTGTTTACAACCAAACGTCCTATTATTAATGTAAAATAATATCTACAAATATAATATCAATAAAAATGTCACAAAAAAATATTAAAAAGAACATATAACTATATTCAAATACATTGTTAACTAACACATTCTGATTTTCACACAGTATTTGCATCATTGCTAGTGGTTTGGACATTGTTGTGGGCAGCGAGCGTTTTTGGAGTCCGTGGAGTCAGCGTTCTTCACTTCCAGTCTCTTTTGGTTTTGTTGACGGAACAATTTACTGGTTCGGGAACCTCTCACAGTAACCATTTCTCATTCAGAGACAGGCCCACCACAATGATCTTATATGGTCAATATAATCACCACTATGGGTTAGTGACATGCTGTTGAGCCCATTTACATATTAGGTTTGCATTTTTTTTTTTTAAGATCAATGTGATTTTTTAAATGCATTAATTTTGCTAATACAATAATTTTCCTTAAACTATTCTGCAGGTTACTCTATAGAGGTGTTATTGAGACTATTCTCACCAGCAACCTCACGGTGTGGTGTGATTGTTGTACAGCTAAAGAAAAGAAGGTACTACAGAGAGTGGTGAGGGTTGCATAGAAAGTAACAGGTACCAGTCTTCCATCATTACACAACTTTACTCTGTAAGAAGCATCAGATGGGCAAACAAAATAATACAACACACCATGCATCCAGTGCACAAACTGTTTAAGCAACTGGCATTGGGTAGAAGATATCACAGCATCTGCTGCAGGACTAAGAGATTCAACAGCAGTTTCTACCTGACAGTGATCTGACATCTGAACTCGGGCGCATGTCCCAGAGAGCTGGACAATAACTAAGTCACTTCTTTCTTTTTTTTCACAAACATTTATAGTCTGTTGTATAACTTATACCTCACAAATTCCAAATAAGTGCAATATTTATTTATATTATCCCAATATTAGACAGATAACTTAGGCAAGGTGCAGTATGTAATGTGTGTTTTATTTAAATGGAGCAGCTATTATAACTTAGGGGAGAGTATACTTATTCTGAATGTAAGTACTGAAATTCTTTTTTTTTCCTGCACTTTTGTATGAGTATTGGGAATAGGATTATATATGTTAGTTGTGTCATTCTTTTACTTGTATATGTTGTTTTACTTTCTGTATGTAATCCCAAGAAAGAGTTATGCATGGAATTTCATTTAGGCTACGTGTGTGATCCTATATGACCATAGTTTACTTTGAATATTGAATTTTTAAACTGTTGTTTTTAATCACTGTAATAGAAAGAAAAGACAGAAGAAAGAGTGAAGAAAGAAAATAGGTGAAAAACAAGGAGGGAAGAGAGAAAGAAAAAAGAAGGCTGAAAAGCTCTTGTGTGAGGAGAGGGTAGCCTCTGCCCCTCTGAGCTGGAAATTGCTGGTTGAAGGCTTATTGTGTCTGTTATTCTGAAAGTGTCTTTCTTCTGGTTTAAGCAGCTGAGTTCCAAACCAGTTATTTTAGATTAGGAAGATCAGTGATCTAAACTCTTGCGGCAGGAGAGGATAGCCTACACCCCTCTAAACTGAGAATTGCTGGTGAAGGCTTATTGTGCTGTTATTCTAAGTGTCGTTGTTCTAGTTTAAGCACTCGGGTTCCAGACCAGATATTTCACATTAGGAAGATTTGTGGTCTACACGCCTGTGGAAGTATTCTACTGAATTGCTGCTTCATTTAAATTGCTTTTTCTTTTCTTTTTTTTTTTTTTTTTGCTATTGTGACTGCGATTTTCTGCACTTTGAATTTCTAGTGCTTCTGCATTTTATAGCATAGGCTAGATTCATGTTTGCTGAATCTAGACTGTTTGGTATCATCTGAGCACTAAAACTAGCTATCTTACAATAAGAGGGCCCCCTGTACCCTTTTGGTAGAAGTGTACAGCCAAGGACCCATCTGAGTGGGGACTGCTAGAATACGACTCAGTCTTGGGCTTTCCCTTTGGTTACTTTGTTTAACATCATTTAACTTCACTTGTATTTAAGTGTTGTGTTTGCACGGGTTTGTGCTCAGTTTACCAGAGCTGCTCAGGAGATTGCACTGCTTTCCTGCAAGCACCTCAGTTGTCCATTGTGAGTCATTGATGCAGTTTTCTACCCCTAGCCCTCTACAGAATAGCCTCTTTTTGTTTGTCTAACACCAAAATCTGGTCCATTTACACCACTCCTCTATAGTTACTAGAGTATATACCTACCATAATGGACAGTTTCCCACCATTTCTTCAACCAGACTGATTGACAAGGGCATTCTTAGACAATGTAGCAATTGCCTCATGTATACTGACAACCAGTTACTCCTAAAACAAACAAATACAACATGTGAGAGATGTAGCTATACTATGAATCTGGAATCGATTCTCACACATAACAACAAACCAGATATCAAACAGGTTGTCAGCACACACACTTCACCTCTTGCACAAAACAAGCTCACAACACATAAACCCACATAAGCAGAGGTACTCACTAGAGCCCTACATAAAGACCAGAGACCTCCCAAGTGCAAATCTACTGCACACACTGCAGACCCAACAGAATCCACTACTCATAATAATACACACTACTGTATCTCAGCCAATAAGCCCCTAAGACAAAACACATCAAAACCAAATGTCTTGGTTATAGGCAACTCCATAGTGAGACACTCAGATGTCTCCCTCACCAGGCTGGACAAGGAAAAAGGTCACAGTCAGCTGTCTATCAGGGGCCAAGATCCATCAGATCATACATGCACTGAAGTCTCTTAACTACAAGTACCACTATGACTCTGTCATAGTCCATGTTGGATTGAATGACTTGAGATGTACCTCACTGGACTATATGAAGAGAGACATGACTAAGCTCTAAGATTGTGTCCCAGGCAGGTATGTCCCTAGCCCTAAGCAGCATTCTACCTTCACCCAGGATGATGCCAAAATATAAACAAAAAAATGATTGACTTCAACATTTGGCTTAGCTTCTGGTGTCAATCTAGGGGGATCCAGTATCTGTCAGCCTGGGAAGATTATGGTCAGCAAATCACACTGCTTTGCCAGAGATGGTCTTCGCCTGTCACTTCTTGGCTTTTGGTTACTGGCAAAGGTACTTACCTCCCACACAGTGCCTTTTTTAGGCAATGTCATAACACCAAAATTCCCGACATAAACAAATCCACTATAGACAAACTCAGAGTTATGCTGCTTAATGCTAGGATTCTAAATTGGAAACTATGCACACTGGAGGCACTCCTTACCTTGAAAGATGCCAATGTCTATCCAGTCACAGAGACATGGTTCAAGGCTGCAGAGAGCACTCTGGCCATGAGAAGCTGCAATGCCTTCAACACATTCATACCTCAAAATGAGCATAAAAGAACCAAAGGTGGAAGTTTATTCATCTTCATTAAAGACAAATATAAATTAAGACTGGTCAAACAGTACAATTCCCTAGTGCTACTCCAAGCCCAACTAACTGAAGGTAAAATCCCCTTCCATATCATTGCTAGCAATAGGTCTTCCACCATGAATCACTAGAACCACTCTGCCTACCTGGACCTACTTGAGTCACTCACTATACAGCCAAACACCATGATCTTGGGTGATTTAAACCATCCTTCCATCAACTGGGAATCATATATGAGCAAAAACACACTCACCCTAAGGTTCCAGGACTTTGTTAATACAAATGCTCTTGAACATCATCTGCACCCCGACATGGGGTTGAAATGTACTAGATTTAGTGCTCACAAACATAGGGGGAGTCTCTGCACTACCCCCTGTGTGTTGCCTTCCCTGGTAAGGTTTGATCATAAATCAGTTTTGTTCCAAGTAACAATCGTACCTGACCCCACCAAGCAAAGAGGATTAAAAATTTCTCCAAAGCAAACTATATCATACTAAGCAATGGCATAAATAGTTTCAACCCTCCCTGCTACCACTGTCTATAATGACTCCTATACAGATGTGTAAACAAATGCCCTGTATAAACACCTATACAAATATATAACCTCAGTTGTACCTGGATGGATCAAAAGAAGGTCCTCACAAAAAAACAAGCCATCTTGGTGGACATTCAACATAAATATGTTATTCAACAGCAGGAAGAAACTAATGTCTAAGAACAAGAGGGAACTGACTCAACAGAGGAAGAACACCCTCCACAGCTTGAACAACCAAATTAGATAACTTGTAAAGTTCTCTAAAGCCAATTGTGAAGCTAAACTAACATTCCTAGCTAAGGATAATCACAAGGCATTCTTTAGTTATATCAGAAATCTAAAAGGGAAGGCCCAGCTTTGTGCTGAACTAGTAGTGGATGGTACCACTCATACTGACCCTGAAGACATCGCCAACCTGCTAGCAGAAAGATTTGGTGCAAATTTCACCCCCCTGTCTCCACCAGACATACCCAAAACTTACCTGTCACCAGTCCTCTGTCTAGCATCATAAAAGAGCAAGTCATAACCGCACTCATCATGGCCAAAAATACAGCCTCTATGGGACTGGATAATATTCCAGGTTGCCTACAAAATGGTCTATAACAAGTCCTAGTGGAACCACTTGGCACTCTCTTCAACCACAGTCTAAGTACTGGTTTTGTCCCGGCAGAGTGGAAAACAGCAACAGTAATTTTCTTGCACAAAGGGGTCCATCAACCGGCTGTAGGAACTATAGTCCCATAAGTCTAACCACCCTTATCTGCAAGGCCATTGAGAGAATCATCATGGACCTTATCAACAAAGACATATATGACCTTCCAACTTGACCAGACCCAGTTTGGCTTGTTAAGGCTAGATCATGCTTATTAAACCTGGTGGAATTCTTTGAGTATGTCACCAAAGCCCTAGATGAAGGCAAAACAGTGCATACAGCCTATCTTGTCTTAGCCAGGCTTTTGAAATAATCCCCCACTCAAGCTTCATTGAGAAACTCACCAAGCTGGAAATTAACCATATGTCACTAGATGGGTAGCCAACTGGCTCACCGATAGAACGCATACAGTCAAGGTTGGGGATTCCACCTCTACCACCAGACCAGTTACCAGTGGTGTACCACAAAGATCTGTGCTTGGCCCCCTACTGTTTGGAATCTATTTCTCAGAAGCTGAGGCAAAAATAGATGGCCTGTAGCTTACCAAGTTTGCCAATGACTGCAAACTAGGTGAAAACACTGAGTCCCCCTACGATGCTGACATACTACAAGAAGAACTTACACAGACAAATGATCAGAGCAAAAGCCACGGACTTAAACTAAATGCAAAATAATGCATTATCATCCTTTTTAGCAAAGGGGAAGTCCCTGCAAATTATAATATTAACCTTATGGTAAGAGATTTGGGAAGACAGGTTGACAGCAACTTTAACTTTTATCACCATGTGTCCACAGTGGTAAAGAAGGCCTTCTATGTTACACATTTCATAAGGAAGGGCATTGCATCCAGAGCTAAAGATGTATAACTGCCCAATCTCATCCCTCATCAGACCACTAATAGAGTACAATGCTCCATTATGTATGTATATCACCAGACACCTGCAACAGCTGCAGAGACCTAAGAGGGTTCTCAGTACAAAAATTCAGGGCCTTCAACACATGACCTACATTGACAGACTGAAGACCCTGTCACTGTATTCTGTATCTTATAGGCTGCTGAGAGGTGACGTGTGCCTGGCCTACAGAGCAGTCTCACACTCTGCCCTAATGGAAATGCTGCACATCTGCAAGTCAGATGGGGGTCTATATTATAATAGCGAAAATTCTTTTAAGCGAATGCAAAAACACTGACATGCATTGTGAGAACCGCAATTATGCTAAACGTACTAAACCACGAAATTGAAAAAGTTGAAGTGTCATGGTTGATCTGTCTGCAGTACAGCTCCATAAGGTAAGTGTGCAATAGTTATGGACCTTAGGGTTAGGGTGCGGGTTAAGGTAAGTGCATAGATAGGTAATGTATCTAAGGTTTAGTGTAGGGTTAGAATTAGGGTTTTGTTAAATGTATGTGTGTGGATTATTTGTTTTGTTTTGGTATATCGCTGTAGGGTAAGTGTGCAATAGTTACGGACCTTAGGGTTAGGGTGCAGGTTAAGGTAAGTGCATAGATAGTAATGTATGTAAGGTTTAATGTAGGGTTAGAAGTAGGGTTTTGGTGCTTTACTTTAGGGTTAGAAGTAGGGTTTTGGTTAGTGTATGTATGTGGTTTATTTATTTTGTTTGGGCAGGCAGTATGTAGTGGGAGGTGGAGTTGGCTGACTATGGGGATTCGACTTTTTGTATTTCACGGTTTAGTACATTCGGCATATTCATGGTTCGTGCAATACGTGTCAGTGTTTTCGCATGCGCTTAAAAGGATTTTTGCTAATATAATATAGACCCGTCAGATGGAACAAGATTCACTCACTCTAGGAATCCTAACCTATTCTACAATATTAACAGGGCATGCTGAAGAGATTGCCACTCCTCTGGAACAAACTACCAATTTACATAAAACTGAGCTCCACAATATCCCTATTTAAGTGTAATTTAGATAACCGGAGACCATAAATTTACCCTGGGATGTCACCTATATCCCTCTTGGATAAGGGCAGTCGGTGCTGATCATAGACTTGCACTGCAAATCTAAACCATACAACTTGGTCAATAAGAGAACAAGGGTATAACATGGCTAGTCTTATAAAGGCCCTAGGGCCAATAGCCTAGTAACCTCCTTTGAACCTATGAAGCCATGAACCTATGAAAAGGAAATAAGAGTGAGAAAGAAGAAAAACAGAGTGGAACAAAAAACAACAGGCAGAGAGAGAACAAGAGATGGATAAAGATATAAAGTGAGAAGAGAGAGAAACAGAGACACAAATAGAAAAAGAGAAATGAGAAGAAAATACAGAAAGATAGAAAGAAAGGTAGAAAGAAATACAAATAGCTAGCTAGTTAGATGGAGAGATAGACAGACAGACAGATATTATAACTGCCCTGGTGATAACTCAGAAGGCACTGTTAAGAGGTTAAATGATACTACCCAGTATCTCCCACATCAGGAATAAACTGAATATTTATAAACAAAAATTCAGTTTCTCTGATAAGTTACTCTAGAGGGAGAGGTTTTCTATGGCTGTACCTGCAGCACTAAAAAAAGACATTTACAGTTACATCTAATGATAGGTAATATTTGGTATTTGTGCTTATACATAAAGAGAAAAGGCACAGGACTGCATGCTTATTTCTTCATCAGCCTTTACTTTTAAATCCTGTAGTACTGTGCAAGAAACCATCCCCCATTTGCAATGCATACTATGGTTGCACATGGATGCATACTGCTGCAGTTTCTGTTATCTTAATTTTAAGTCTGCTGTGGCTTCTTTTCATAGGTTCATAGGTTCATACTAGGCTATCTGCCCTAGGGCATTTATAAGCCTAGCCAGAGTGTGTTTGGCTTTCACCACCCATTTTAAATGAATTTTGCTATGCCCATTTTCGAGGTTAGTATACTGTGCCTCTGTCTAACAGTGACACAGAAGTGATACCTGGGGTAAACCTACAATCTCCCATCCACTCATCAAGATTCCTCTTGAAGAGAGTCAACGAGGGACTCTGCCTAACCTGGACTGGGATATCTATTCCAGAGTGAAGGGAGCCTCTGGGTTATGAATCTGTCCCTCGAGCATATCCTATTTATTTCAGTGCTGAGGTTCAAGTCTCTCGAGTGCGTAGCTGGATGGAATTTGGATTTTCTGAGGTGCAGCATGTCCATTAATTCTGGGTTGGACATGGCTTTATACATCAGGCACAGATCGCCTCTGAGCAGGCGGTATGCCACTGAGTAGAGCTGGAGTTCCTTTAACCGCAGCATATGGCATCTCTTTGAGCCCTTTGATCCTCTTGGTGAGGTACTTTTGGGGTCTTTCCAGTTGCTGCAGGTGTCTGGTAAGGTACATCCCAAAAGGGGCATTGTACTCAATTATGGGCCTGATGAGGGATGAGTAAAGAGGCACGATGACCTCCCCTTATCTAGATGTGAATCCCTTCATGATTAGGTGGGCTATATAAAATGTTTTTCTAACCACTTTGGCCACGTGGTTTTCAAATGAGAGATTGCTATCAACTTGGGTCCCCAGGTCCCTAATTACTTCTTCCATACTTAATGGATTACCACCTATGTGGTAATTTGTGGGCAATTTGTTTTTGCCAAAGGGGATGACTATACACTTTTTGGCATTTAGCTTGAGGCCATGGCTCTGGCACCAGTTGTCTGTTTCTATGAGGCCCTTTTATAGGATGCTTGTGTCAGTTGGAGAGTCGATTATAGCACCTAGTTTGCAGTCATCTGCGAACTTGGTCAGCCACAGTCCTTCCGTGCTGGCCTGTACCTCCGAGAAATATATACTGAACAAGAGAGGTCCCAGGACTGAGCCTTGTGGGATGCCACTTGTAACTGGTTTGGAGTCTGACATGGCTCCAGCAATTCTAACCATGTTGGTTCTGTCCTTGAGCCAGTTTGCAACCCATCTAGTGACATAGGGGTTTATATTTAAGCTGGTGAGCTTATCTATAATGCCCGAGTGGGGTATTGTATCGAAGGCTTTTGCGAGGTCCAGGTGGACCACCTTCCCCTCGTCAATGGCCTTGGTGACTGTTTCAAAGAAATAGACCAGTTTTAAGAGGCAGGATCTGCCCTTAACAAAGCTGAACTGGTAGGATCCAGTGTCTGTAGGTCCCCAATATCTTTATTTATGAGGTCCATGATGATCCTTTCCATAGCTTTGCAGACCAAGCTAGTCAGTCTTATGGGGAAATAGTTTCCAGGATCCATTGAGACACCACCTTTGTGGAGAGGGACCACTGTTGCTGTACACCACTCTTTGGGTACACATCCTGTAGTAAGGCTGAGATTGAACAGTATTTTTATGTTTGGGTTTAGCTCTTCTTGGAGTTCATGTAAGACACAGACCATGACACCGTCTGGTCCCATTGATGCTGTGTTTTTTGCTTTGGAGAGGGTGGCTCTTACCTGAGCATCTGAGATGTCAGGGGGGCAGCACTCTGCTGGGATAGATATTTGCCCTTTTGGTGAGGGGGGGGGGTTTGCACTGAACCTGTCAGCTAGGATGATGGCAATGTCTGTGGGTTCTGTATATTTTTTGTCATTTTGGACTAATTCTGAGCATATCTGGGAATTCCCACCCAGGTTCCTAACATAACTAAAGAAAGCCTTGTGATTATCCTTAGTGTCCTGTGCAATTATTGTCTCGAAGATGGCCTTAGACGATTTTATGAGTGCCCGTAGGTTTTTGCTAATACTGATCAGAGATGCCTTCCCTTTTTGGGATTTTGCTCTATCATGTAGTAGCTTCCTCCTTCTATTGTATAGTTTGTTTATGGCTGGGGTCCACCAGATAGGACGCCTGCCTTTGGAGCATTGGGTCTTGGTTTTATTTGGGATTGCATGATCCATGCATTCCTGAAGGTATTCACAGAATGCGTTTATAAAGGATTCTGTGGTCTGGATCGTATTTTCCACAAGCCCGGGTGCTTTGAAGGATTCCACCTTGGTTTTGAGGAGTGTGAAATTTGTTTAGAGAAGTTTTTCACTGTGGTTTTCTAGGCAGGGGGTGGGGTCAGGATGTGAATATCCAGTGAGATTAGTTTATGGTCTGATCTTACCAGTGAGGGATACACTTCTGGTCTGGAGCATAGAGCCTCCATGTTGGTGATGATCAGGTCCAGTATGTTTTCCCCTCTTGTGGGAGTGGTAACAAGTTGTTCCATAGCATTTGAGTTTATAAATTCTAGGAACCTTTGGGCTAGGGTGTTGGAGCTAGAGTAATGCTCCCACTCTATGTTTGGGTAGTTGAAGTCACCCAATATAATGGTGTTTGGAGAGACCTTCATATTTTCCATTGTTCTCAGGAAGGCCAAGTGGGGTTCCTGGGTTTGGGAGGGTGGTCTGTAGCAGGCTATAAACTGGAAGGCAGTTTTACCAACTGTTAGTTGCACATGGATAGTCTCTGATGCTTTGTGCTGTGCCACCAACCTGGAGGTGTGGGTATCTTTGACGAATATTGATACTTCCCCTCCTTTTGTGGTTCGGTCCAAGTTTTGGGGCCGAAAAGCATGGTATGAGGTATAACCTGATAGTGCTGGGGTGCTCTCGGGAGCCTTGGACCAGGTTTCTGTTACTGCACAGATATCGATGTTCTCCATGCTAAGGAGAGTTTCGAGTGCGTGCATCTTGAGGTTTAGACTTCTGATGTTGAGTAGCATTACTCTTAGTTTCTTATCCCTTGTGATACCTATGGAGGTGGGTTTGTCTTTTGAGCCTTGCCTAAAAAAGGCACTATGGGGGTGGTAAGAACCTTTGCCAATATCTGAAAGCCCAGGGGTGACAGGTGCAAGCCGTCCCTAGCGAAGCATCGTGGCTTGTCGAGCATGTCATCTCAGGCCGACAGGCATTGGATCCCCTTTGAATGACACCAATACTTAAGCCAGTTGTTGAAATTGATCATCTTGTCTTCATATTGTGGCATCATTCTTGGTGAGGGTAAGATGCTACTCAAGGTCAGGATCATACCGGCCTGGGATACATGCTCAGAGAGCTCCTCTATGTCTCTTTTCATGTAGTCCAGGGAGGTACATCTCAGGTCATTCACACCAGCATGGACAATGACTGAGTCATATTTGTACTTGCCTTGGAGTGACCTGAGTGCTTGTGTTATGTGGCGGATCCTAGCGCCCGACAAGCAGCTCACCTTGACATTCTCCTTGTTCAGCCTGCTGAGCAGGACATCAGTGTGCCTGATGATAGAGTCACCTATTACAAGAGTATCAGGTGTGTTGTTTAACCTTAAGGGCTGTGACTGTTCGGCACACTGGCTTTGTGAGCTATGTGTTGCATGTGTTTTGTTTTGGGGTAGCGGTTGCATGGGTGTCTGCTTTGGAGGTCTCTGCTGCTTAGGCAGATTTTTATTTAGAGCCTCCGAGTATGTTTTTGTGTGTTTATGTGTTTGGTTTTCTGTCGTGGTAAGTCTATGTGAGACTGGAATTGTAGTGAGTGTCATTTCTTTCTCCTGACTGGTTACGCCAGTACTGAGTTGAGAGAGCTTAGCCTCCAGTTTGGCTATATGGTTGCATCTCTCACATGTGTTGGAATTTGTTGGGAGGAGGAGAGGGTTGTCTGTGTACATGAGGCAGTTGTAACATTGCCTCAAGATTCCCAGATTCACCAGCTGGACTGGAGAGGAGATTGACAACTGACCTTTGGACATGCTAGAATAGTATTGGGAATTCCTTTATAATTGAGAAAAAGGGCCAATGGGGAACAAGGTACTCAAGGGGAGTTTGTGAGGGTGTAGTGCTTTTTTTTTATTGCTGACTGATATAATTGCTTTAGTGAGCAAGTACCAGGCTTTAGAGTAGGAATAGGGTGTTTATTATGAGAACTAGATCAGTTCTAAGGGAAAAAGTGAAGAGCAAACTTTGTGGAGCTGAGAATGGTTTAAACCCAATTAAGCGGAGCTGCCTGATGCTGCGCTATGTGAAAAATTGCACAAAGCCGCACCAAAGTGGGTTTTATACAAGGGGACTTGAAAGAGCTAGAAATTGGCCCTAAACGGCCAATAGACTACCAGATTATTGTGCTGGGAACACTCCTCCAGGGATAGATAGGCTGCTGTAAGCTCCCCACTGCCACTGGTGAACAAAGAAGCCTCCCTTTATCCAAGAAAGGAAATGGGCAACACAGGAACTTTCCAAAAGTTCAGAATACAGCAAAGCCTATATTTGGATTATGCTAGGTCAGGAAAGACAGGAAACAAGGATAATTTTTTTGATGGCCTTTAATTTGGCTCCTCTTAGGCCTACAGTGTGAAGTTGTATCTGTACAATGTACACAGACCTGATAACCGCCCAGTGTCTCTTCTAAAATTCCGAGAGGTCTTGTACCACAATGAATGCTTTTCAAAATGGTTCTCTAATGCTTTATACATGTGGTCTGCGTAGGTTACATGTTTCACAGATCTGCATTATATTATCACTCTGATTTGTTTCAGGTATATTTCCTCTTGGGCCATATCCTCCTGTTTTGTTAGTTTGATAACTATAAAGCTGCCTACTGCTTGTTGTTTGCATCTGTATTGCTAAGAGTAGGGTTGTTATACAGCTTTGGTGAAAGGGTGTTGACTGCACTAAGCACCCAAGCTTTGATGGAGTGGTGTTTAGTGCAGTACAAACACAGAAAGACACCAAAATGTATTACCTTGTCTAGTGGTTTAACTTCTTTGCTGTCCATTGCTGGCACATTGCTTTACATCATTTCTTTCTTACTGCTTCTTAGCTCTACAGTGTGATGTATCTGCACAGTTTATACAAACATGATAATTGCTCAGTGCCACGTCTACAATTCTTAGAGGTCATGTACCACAGTGAAGGCTTTTCAAAATAGTTATCCGGGCACTTCATGGCTATTAAAAACTATGTGAGCACAATAATAGAGTTTTGTGTGATGGACAGATATTGCATTTAATGCAGCGGTATGATTTTGTAGGACATGCGATGCTTAACACAACTCTGTACACTAAAGATTGCTACCATTTTATAAAAACTTGATATTAATAAATTATTGTAGTATTGCATCTATAAATCAACTAAAAATTACAACACAATATTCAGCTGCAATAACAACTACAAGCACATGTAATTTTCATTTGCAGTCTTAATTTAGTTTCATGAGCCTGGCAAAAAAAAAAAAATAGTGCAATTATTTGAACCCATATTTAAGAAGAGTAACATATGTTTTGCAATGTATAATGTGGTTCTGTTATTTTAAAGATGCTGTCTGTGTAGCTTTTCTGGAAACAACAAAGTAGTGACTGACATAAAAGTTAGATACAGGTGATCAGCAAAAACTTCATGCTTACATTTGGGAATAGTCAATAAACTAGCAGCAGATGTTTTCAGCTGTTTTAAATTCCTCTAAAGATTTCAAAATATTTCTTACAAGATTTTGCCTGATGGTGAAAGAAAGAAAAAACTCCTATGTGGATGTTTTTTTGATCAAAAGTAATCCTTCAGAAAAACAACTAAAATAACACATTGTCGCTGACCATCTAAAATGCTGCAGTGAATCTGCTAGGGCCAAAGGCCTTATATGCCCATGATGCCTTCTGCTTTATATAGACTATATTAATTCAAATGCACTACAGCCTTAGAAAAACACAATGAAAAAGATTAGAACATATGCCTGACACAAAACACTAGAAAAACAATGCTAGAGTTTCATAATGTAGGTTCATAATGTGGTTTATGTATGAATTTATGTTTTCATTTATCTGATAACTGAGTAGGTAGATTAACAATTTTCAACCAGCAGCTTGATCCAATGCATAAACATGTTACATTATATTGTTTATACTGAGCTGCTTAATGTTGCATACATTAAAAACTAATAACACATTTAAGATAACTAAATCAATGAGATTAAATTCACATAATCACTGACACAGGTTATACATGTATTTAGACACTTATGTTTTAGCTGTTTAATACTAAATAATATGCAGGATTATGATCAAGTCTCGGTGTTGGATAATGAATGTCAAGAAATTCACTTTGTGAACAGAGCATAGCTTATTCTTCCTTAATTTGGAGCATAATCATGATGCTTAATGTATTACAACATCATATGGATTTGGAGCATAATTGTGGTGCTTAATATATTATAACATTAATTGGAACATAATCATGGTGCTTAATTTATTGCAGCATTATTTGGAGCATAATCATAGTTCTTAATGTATTGCAGCATTATCTGGAGCTTAATCATGGTGCTTAATGTATTACAATATTATCTGGAATGTAATCATGGTGCTTAATTTATAACAGTATTATCTGGAGCATAATCGTGGTACTTAATGTATTATAGCATTATTTGGAGTATAATCATAGTGCTTCATGTATTACAACATGATTTAGAGCATACTTGTAGTCCTTAATGTATTACAGTATTACTTGGAACATAATCATGATGCTTAATGTATTACAGCATTATCTGGAGCATAATCATGTTGCTTAATGTATTACAGCTTTATTTGGAGCATAATCATGACACTTAATTTATTATAGCATTATCTGGAGCGTAATCAATGTGGTTAATGTATTACAGCATTGCCTGGAGTATAATCATGATGCTTAATGTATTATAACATTATTTGTGGTGTAATCACTGTGATTAATGTATTACAGTATTATTCTGGAGCATAATCATTGTACTTAATGTGCTATAGTATTATTTGGGTCATAATTAAGGTGCTTAATGTATTACAGCCTTATTTGGAGTGTAGTCAACATACTTAATGTATTACATCATTATCTAGAGTATAATAATGGTGCTTAATGTATTATTTGGGGTATAATAATGGTGCTTAAGGTATTACAGTATTATCTGGAGCATAATCTTGGTACTTAATGTATTATGGCATTATTTGGACCATAATCAAGGCGCTTAATGTATTTCAACATTATTTGGAACATAATCAATGTGTTTAATATATTACAGCATTATCTGGAGTATAATTATGGTGCTTAATGTATTACAGCATTATTTGGGGTATAATCATGGTGCTTAAGGCATTACAGTATTTTCTGGAGTATAATCTTGGTACTTGATGTATTATAGCATTATTTGGAACATAATCAAGATGCTTAATATAGTACAGCATTGCCTGGAGTATAATCATGGTGCTTAATGCATTACAGTATTATCTGCAGCATAATCATGGTACTTAATGTATTATAGCATTATATGGAGCATAATCAAGGTGCTTAATGCATTACAGTATTATCTGCAGCATAATCATGGTACTTAATGTATTATAGCATTATATGGGGCATAATCAAGGTGCTTAATGCATTACAGTATTATCTGCAGCATAATCATGGTACTTAATGTATTATAGCATTATATGGAGCATAATCAAGGTGCTTAATGTATTACAGCAGTATTTGAAGCATAATCACAGTGCTTAATGTATTTCAACATTATCTGGGGCATAATCAGGGTGCTTTGTACATTACAGCATTATTAACTCTAATTAATAAAGAATGTGCTGTGAGCAGGGCCATATAAAAACAGAAGCAGATAGGAATAAGTAACATTGATATTGATTTCACATACATTGCTTTGTTTTGTATTATAATGAAATCACTCATTATTTTCTCCTTTTCACTTGACTGTGAGCTTGACAGAAATGTCATTTTAGAAGAACAAGAAAAAAATGTCTTTTCCACAAAAAGAACATTATTTAATTCAGTTATGGTACTTTTATAGTATCTGGGGATCCCTTATATATAATATGAAGAAAATGCTTATGTTGTTTGTTCTAGTCACAGACCTTGGGGTGATGTTAATGTGTTACATGAATGAATAATTATAACAATAATAATTATAAATGTTACAGTTTTACATAGTCGTGCTGATTTAGTATATTAGCATAGCTGTTCAAATATGTTACAAGTACTAAAAAAGGATATTGCACATCTCAGATCAATTTAGTCCTCTGGCAAGTGACAACATATGATATGATGACATAAAAACCAAAGAGCAGAAACTTGTTTTGCCACTGGTATGATGCCAGAGGTTATAAAATCATGGATAGGCTAGACAAATAGAAGTAACTAACCTGACAGACAACTTCCTGTTTTATATAAGATCGCATAGGTTTCCAATAGTACTAGAAAGTGAAAGAGCAGAAGTGCATATGATTCCCGAATGCCATCTTCAACTCCCAAAGACCCAGAGGTTATTTAAAATTTGTATATTTACAAATTAGACTTGGAATGTCTGTTTCTCTTATAAAGGGTCTGTCACATTACAGTTTAGTCATTACAACTGTGATTTCTTTTTTCGTTTCATTATTGAGTGGGAGGATGGCATAATGGTTAAGGTGCTTTCCTTGCAGATGTAAGATGTCAGGTTTGATCCTCACAGAGGATGATTGTCTACATTTAAAATGGTTACCCTAATACTAATTTATTATCTTTTTACACATCACCTTTTTCATTTCATTTAGTCACAATACTACCAAGAACAGTTGCTACACTCTTCAGATTGCTTGCAAAGATGTTATTGTAACCTAATTATCCTAATATATTTTATTTTCTTCACATAAGTTTCACTATACTATTCTGTTTGGACTGTGAAAATATTCTACATATTACAAGAAGACACAAAAATTATGTTTTAAATTGTAACAGACATACTATATTGAATAATAATGTTACTGTTGTATAACCATACCAGGTAACAGACATACCCCCGGATTCTGCATGTCATGCAGGATTACTGCAGGTTGCTTTAGCAGGCAATATGTTTGCCGTGTGATCCAGGAACAGCCTGCAGGGGCATGCATGAGTGCTCCTGCACTAATCCTGCACGGACTAAGCCCCTGTATGCAAATCCCCTCATTTCCAGGAGAAATCCATGCAAATGAGGTGAATGTGTGATCCAGGAAGCTTGAAACAGGCCATGCAGGACTAGTGCAATCTGTAGAAATGTATTCAGTTAGTAACCGAGTACATTTCTGCAAAATCCAAAACGGAGCTGTGACAGCTCCAAATAAAGGCTGCATATCAGTCATGAAGCATGCTAATGGCAAAGTATAAGGTCACTGGCATTGCAAACAGCGTAAAAAACTAAAAAAATCAACTGTTATTTTTTTTATAGATGATCTCGGCTGTTTAAGCGTAAGGCAGCGGCGGGCAAATGGGATCGGGGGAAAATAACAAAAACCTAAAATAAGCATTCTAAAATCACTATTTTACCATGAAAGTCAATGGCAGGCAGAAGACAACATGGCCAGAGAGTAGTGGTTGCTAAGGGGGAGGCTCAGTGTGAGACATGTAACTATGCATTAGCAGGCAATCCTATGCAAATGAGGGAATGATAGTGAATCCCAGTTTTCCCCAGCATGCTAGTCAGGTCCCAACAGTGTAAGAAAAGGAATAGCTTGGTGTGAGCCTGGGAGTTAGCTGGCATCATGGGGGGGGGGTGTCAGGCAGGTCAGGAGGTGTAAGCAGATTGGAGCCCTGTGGCTCAAGTTTGCTCCTAGCTAAGCACAGCTAAGCATGGGGGTGTGTCTGACTCTGCCTAGCACTCTTTACATTGTCTAAGTGGGTGTGCACGCCGAGCACTGGGTTTTAAAGGGAAAAAAAGTTAAACCAGGAAATAGCAGCTCTGTGCAGATTTGAGCACTGTGTTTGTACGGCGTAACCCTGGGCTTAAACAGGAAGGCAATGGGAAGGGAAAACAGCAGTAGGAAGGTAATCTAGGAGAACTAGCATAGCTGGCAGGTGAAATGTATCAGAATCAGCCAATTACACAGGCAGCAGACCAGCCCAGCCCAGAACACTGCTATAAACTATGCAAACACCTTCCCCTCTGGTTTTTCCCACACTATACATCACTGGTGTAAACAAGCAGGGAACTTTTAACAATCAAAACAACAAAATGATAGGGGCTGCAATAGCTATCATACAACAACTTGTGGAAGAGGCTGAGGGTAGTGAGAATGTGAATGCTGTCGACCAACCAAGAGTGAGGAGACTCAGAAGAGTGTATAGACCCAGGGTAACCTACTAGGGGCTACATGAGCTGGAGATAGTGGAGCGCTATAGGGTGGACAGGGACCTCCTACAGTAAATGGTTGAGCTGTGTCGGCCACACCTGACACACAGAACTAACAGAGAAGAACCCATCCTAGTGGATACCAAGGTATGTGCAGGCCTAAGAATACTAGCTACAGGTACCTTCCAAAGGCCAACTGGAGATATGATGGGGATCTCACAGGCACCAGCATCCACCAGTTCCTGGATGCCATGTCAGCACATGTCAGTGAGCACGTATATTTCCCAAACACCCATGAGATGTTGGCCAGCAATATGCAACTGTTCCACCAAATAGCAGAATACCCTGAGGTAGTGGGTGATATAGACTGCATGCACATATGCATCAAAGCACCACCCGGTGAACAGGGTAGGGTCTACATCAACAGCAAGGGCTTCCCCTCCATCAACTCCCAGGTTGTGCCCAATGCCCAGGGCATAATAATGAATGTGTGTGCTGGCTGTCCTGGAAGCTATTATGATTCCCACATCTGGCATCTGACACAGCTGTACCAAAGATTTGCCAATGGAGACATCCCTCACGGTCACCTAGTGGGGGATGCTGCATACACACTGGAGCCATTGCTGATGACACCCATCAGAATTGCACACACACACCCAAACAAGAACTCCATAATGAGGCACATGCACAGACCAGAATTATAGTAGAGCATGTGTTTGGGATGGTCAAGTCATGGTTCTGGTGCCTGGACACATCCGGTGGAGCCTTACAGTACTCACCAGCTACATGTACCCAAATTGTCATTGTATGTGCCATGCTACACAATATGATCCTGCCGAAACAGCTGCAGCAGGAACAACACATGGCAGGGCCACACAACCCCCCACCATTGCCAAGGCCTGCACAGGCACAGAGTGACTCGAAGGAGGAGCAACCTGATCTTGCCCCAGTAGATAGAAGGAGGCATGTCCAATATGCCCTGGCCTTAGCAAAGAGGCCACTCATAGCACATACACTGACACAGGAGGGACCTAGGGAATAACACCTCTCTCTGACTCTCACATACAGTAAAAGGGATGCCAAACATGACACTACCTGTTTTCAACCATGTGTAAGGAGTGCACTATGTGCATTCGACATAGGCAGCCCTGCAGCACCACCCTCACTACTGGGACACCCACAAGGTAAGTGGCTCACACATGCCAGTCAGGGGGGGGGGGTTCACATATCCAACAACAGTCACAGCCAGCAGGACAGGTGTAGACAAACACAAACAAAGGCTGTGCTATGGGCTCTGAATGATGCCTATGGGTAACCTCCCCCTCCGGCCTACACAGACAGACCACAGCAGGTCAGGCAGTGGTACATTAGTTCAGAAGGGTAGGAAGTCAGAAACTAATATGTAGGTAAATCAAAGCTAAGATCTGTAGTACACTGGTATGCCTTTAGTCAGCATGATAGCTTAAAATGCAGAATGAAATGGAGAACCTGACATACCAGTACAGTCATAGCAAATGTGTACAAATGTCAGGTGTGCCCCCCCCCATCCTAAGTAGTAATGTAATAACAGTCAGGTGCACCCCCAATCCTGTGTAGACATGTAAAGATAGTCAGGTGTGCCCCCCCCCATCCTATGTAGAAATGTAGTAACAGTCAGGTGTGCCCCTCCAATCCTATGTAGAAATAGTCAGGTGTGCCTCCCCTATCCTACGTAGAAATGTAGTAACAGTCAGGTGTGCCCCCCCAATCCTGTGTAGAAATGTAGAAATAGTCAGGTATGCCCCTCAATCCAGTGTAAAAATGTAGAAATAGTCAGGTGTGTCCCCCATCCTATGTAGAAATGTATTGACAGTCAATGCCAAATGATCAACGGATACCCTGCAGAAACAGTATGCTACCTGTAGGTGTACAACACAAAGGTCTGCACTGCAGTACAAACTACCTGGACTCAATCCACACATTCAATGCAGACAAGCATACTGGGCATGCTCACCCACTTAAACAAATGAAGACCATATCTGCAAACACCAGTGGAGGAGACATATCTGGCAGTCGCAGATGTTAGTACAGACACTTCTCAGTATGCAGCACTCATTCTTTGCACACACACTGGATAGGAATGCAGACATATATATATATAAGGACAACACACTATAATAAGCCAAAGGTAGACATACATAGATGTGTGAAAGAGGGTGACTGTGACAAGAAGCCATCCAGGCCTGTCCCACCCAGCACACAGCCAAAGGGTCACAACCACATGAGGTTCAGATGTCACTCACTGTAGATACTAGCCAGCAGTATCTGTCAGCATTACAGACTATGGGGTGCAAGAGCTAGCTGTGCAACATGACTGTACAAGGAAGTACTCATCTAGCAGCTGTATACATGTACCTGTGACATATGACCTCGTGTGTGCCCACATGTGGTGTGTCAACCTCTAGATGAATGGGTTATGGCCCATGCACACACACTGCCCTCTCCATAGCCCTACGATAACAAGCCTGCTGAGGTCATCCACTGTGAAATACACTTTTGGGAGAGTCGTAGCCCAGTAATCTCAGTGGTGCGTCTTATAACTGTGTACTGCTGTAGTGTGATAAAATAATTAGGTAGGAGTTCTAATCTCAGACGTGGCAATTTTGTGTGTGTGTGTGTGTGTGTGTGTGTGTGTGTGTGTGTGTGTGTGTGTGTGTGTGTATAGAGAACAATGCATTTTATGCTAGTCACACTCACTACAGTTCAAATGCCCTACTTTGGCATTCCAGCTGATGTCATTCACTGTGAAATACACCTTTGGGGAATGGGCATTCCATCAATCCCCGTGGTGCATCCTATAACAGCATCATGCTGTAGTGTGATACAGAATTCTGGTAGGGGTTCTACTCCCACACATGGCAGTTATGGACATTTTGTGTGTGTTTCTGTCTGTGTAGTGAGCAATGCATTTTAGGCTAGTCACACTCAGTACAATTCAAATGTCCTACTTTGGCAATCCTGCTGATATCATTCACTGTGAAATATACCTTTGGGGATGAGGCACTCCAGCAATCCCTGTGGTGCATCCTATAACAGCATCATGTTGTAGTGTGATATAGAACTCTGTTAGAGGTTCTTTTCCCACACATGACAGTTGTGGATGTTTTGTGTGCGTTTCTATGTCTGTGTAGGGAGCAATGCATTTTAGGCTAGTCACACTCAGTAAAATTCAAATACCCTACTTTGGCAATCCTGATGATGTCATTCACTGGGAAATACACCTTTGGCAAATGAGTACTCAAGTAATCTCCATGGCATTTCCTATAACGACGTAGTGCTGTAGTGTAATATACTAATTAGATAGGAGTTCTAATCACAGGTGTGTGTGTGTGTGTGTGTGTGTGTGTGTGTGTGTGTGTGTGTGTGTGTGTGTGTGTGTGTGTGTGTGTGTGTGTGTGTGTGTGTGTGTGTGTGTGTGTGTGTGTGTGTGTGCCTGTGTTTGTCATTCGTATCCTGTGTGGAGGTGGTTGTGTGTAACAACTGGACTCAATGTGAAGTGGATTTTGCAAACTTCTTATATGGTGGGCCAAGTATATATCGCAATGTCCACAGTACGGGGATAACAAATGTGAAATGGCCGAGAGGCTGGGGTGCAAATCCATACCCCTAAATGTGACATCAATGCCAGCTGAACAATGTTAGCAACCCTTGTATTAGCCAGGGAACATTCTCAACCCATGTCTCATACACACACTTGCCTAGGCAACAGCCACTATGTTGGTAGTACCCTGAATATTGCCCACTGATAGAAACCATGGTGTGATTGCAGTGGGCTACAGAGGTTGTGGTACCCTGTCCATCAGTCCAATAGGCATGTACATGCCAAAAGTGCACCTCCCTCATATTCCCCATTGGACACCTGCAACACCTGTGGTGCCATCAAATGTAACCCACAAAGGAAAAACCATGCCTGAAACACAAGCCCTGTATGGACAGATGCCACTGACACCAGGTCGATTTCTTTGAAACAGTCACCAAGGCCATTGACAAGGGGAAGGTGCTCCACACAGCCTACCTGGACCTCGCAAAAGCCTTCAAAACAATACCCCACTCGGGCATTATAGATAAGCTCACCAGCTTAAATATAAACCCCTATGTCACTAGATGGGTTGCAAACTGGCTCAAGGACATAACTCACATGGTTAGAATTGCTGGAGCCATGTCAGACTCCAAACCAGTTACAAGTGGCATCCCACAAGGTCAGTCCTGGGACCTCTCTTGTTCAGTATATATTTCTCGGAGGTACAGGCCAACACGGAAGGACTGTGGCTGACCAAGTTCGCAGATGACTGCAAACTAGGCACCATAATCGACTCTCCATCCAACACAAGCATCCTACAAAAGGGCCTCATAGAAACAGACAACTGGTGCCAGAGCCATGGCCTCAAGCTAAATGCCAAAAAGTGTATAGTCATCCCCTTTGGCAAAAACAAAGTGCCCACAAATTACCACATAGGTGGTAATCCATTAAGTATGGAAGAAGTAATTAGGGACCTGGGGACCCAAGTTGATAGCAATCTCTCATTTGAAAACCACGTTGCCAAAGTGGTTAAGAAAACATTTTATATAACCCACCTAATCATGAAGGGATTCACATCTAGATCAGGGGAGGTCATCATGCCTCTTTACTCATCCCTCATCAGGCCCATAATTGAGTACAATGCCCCTTTTGGGATGTACCTTACCAGACACCTGCAGCAACTGGAAAGACCCCAAAAGTACCTCACCAAGAGGATCAAAGTGCTCAAACAGATGCCATATGCTGCCCGGTTAAAGAAACTCCAGCTCTACTCAGTGGCATACCGCCTGCTCAGAGGTGACCTGTGCCTGACGTATAAAGCCATGTCCAAATCGGAATTAATGGACATGCTGAACCACAGAAAATCCAAATTCCATCGAGCTATGCGCTCAAGAGACTTGAACCTCAGCACTGAAATAAATAGGACATGCTGGAGGGACAGATTCATAACCCAGAGGCTCCCTTCACTCTGGAATAAAATCCCAGTCCAGGTTAGGCAGAGTCCCTCATTGACTCTCTTCAAGAGGAATATTGATGAGTGGATGGGAGATTGTAGGTTTACCCTGGGTATCACTTCTGTGTCACTGTTAGACAGAGGCACAGCATACTATCCTCGAAAAAGGGCATAGCAAAATTCATTTAAAATGGGTGGTGAAAGCCAAACGCACTCTGGCTAGCCTTATAAATGCCCTAGGGCAGATAGCCTAGTATGAGCCTATGAACCTATGAATACCGGTATCATGCTATCAGTGTAGGTGCAGGGTCAACCTGCTGTCCATTAACAGTTTCCGCCACATAAGGCCAGGACTGGCACATCTGATGATAACACTCTGTGTACACAACATGGGCTAGACACCCCAGGTACAGTTCCACATATCACTGTACATGCATGTGGGAGATGTGCACATCCCAGACACTGTCCATATCATGGACTAAGGAACACATACATGGCAAGCAATGCACAACATTGGCCACATGCAATAGTCACCCAGGTGACTGGATGGTGAATACAATACCCACCTGTGTGACTAACTCCAGACACTAGCCCCCTAAGCCACGTTGCAGACCATTGTCATATGACCTGATGCCAAGGTATACCCATCACATAGCCTTGTATAGCTGTCTGGCACCATCAACCACAACACACCTGTGAAGCAGTGCACCCATGCATGTCAGTACTGGCACCCATGTCTGTGTGTGTGGTGTATGATGCGTATGACCACATTCACAATCACTACAACCCCCATTGGCATACTGAAGCATGCTGTCTAATGTCATACACCTCTACATACCCTTTGCACATATAACCTATGTATGACCCCTGTGGTGCATGTGATACCTGCACAGTACTGTATTGTAGCAATCCCATTAGTGATGAGTTGTATTCCTGGCCCTGCCAAGTGTGTCAATGTGTGTGTGTCCCTGTGAGAGTGTGTTCATATGGACAGGCACATGTACTACACCTACCACATAGCTGCCATATCCCTGTTTCAGATGTCACTCACCATCACATATATGTTCTGAGGGCTCCCCAAGATGTAACCTATGTGGTGCATCCAGTAACTGCATGGACATATGATAGCACTACATAGTCGTCAGGGGTTTGATGCCCTGTACTGGTAGGTGTGTGACACAAACATGCTGAAGTTTTACTCTCCCACCCCTTTCTGACTTTTCTGTGCTTCTGTCTGCCTTTCTCACTCCCTCTCTGGTGGATGTGGAGACTTACACCTGCATTGCTTAGGCAGCAGCATGTGTATTTTAAGTGATGCTCAGGATCAACTGATGGCCTCTGCATGAATTGCATCCATCCTCTAGCTGATTGCATGTGGAACAGCTGTAGTAACATTCCCATAGCCAATTGCATGGAAACACACACCAATATTTAGGAACATCATGTTGGTGTTGGGCCTTTCATTTACTGTGAGCAGGAACTTGGTCTGTTTTTTTGGCAAACAGCATATCAGATGGATTAGGGATTTACCTCTAACAACATACACTGTGGAAACAGGCCAACACACAGGAGGGGGATGTGCCTGACCTGACTACAGACTGTAAGTCCTGCTATACTGCATTTGGAGTAATGTTGGTTTAACAGTGTGTGAGTGGATATGGCTGTCCTACATTTTATTTATTTTACATTTGCTGACCAGGATTGTCCGACTGAGCTGAAGAGCCCTTTTCAGCGGAGGCCTGAGGAGAAAAGCTCCAACATATTATACAATTTTCATTATAAATTAGCATTAAACAGCAATGTTACAGGATCACTACAAGGCATTAAGTAGAAATACACTGTTATACAGTGTCAGTAATCAGGAGTATAGCATAACTATTTCAAGATGTATAAAAATAAATATGTCATTAAGATGAGTATAGTTTTTGGGGTAAGTGGTTAAAAAAACAGTTTTATCACGATGTAGTTGCATGAAGGCAAGACAATTACAATAGAATGTTTCTCTGAGGCAATTTCCTTAATAGATTTTAGAAGACAGTAGAAAGAGTAGTCAACGAAGATTAGAGAGAGCTAGTGAGAAGAGTGAGTTAAGGGCAGAAAGTAGATTAAGGTATGAGAAGTAGGGGATGTTAAGAAGGGAGATTGCAGTGGCAGGCAGTGTACATGTCCCCATACCTGCCATGTCAGTGCTATGTTTATGAGGGAACACCCATCTGTAGGGTCATCTGCAGACTGGCCAGTTTTGTTTCAGGTGTTACCCACAGAGCACCTATCTGTGAACTGCAGAAGGTAGTGTGAGGATTGCAGTCTGTAGATGGTGACAGCCATGAGAGTTACTGACTTCATATCCCTCATAGGACATACGCTCAAACAAACCCAGTTACAACAGTAAATGTATGAGGTTATCACAGCAACATGTCAATATTGGCACTGTGTATGTGCCTCCAGCCACAACCATGTCAACCTTTGTACATATGTCATGCAGTAAGGAATGCATATGTGCTGTACTCCATAATTAGTGACAATATATATGATAACAAGCCAGTGAGATATCAGACTGCTACACATGTTATGTAGAGTAGGGGTTATATTTGATGATATATCCTGGACATTCTGTGGTTGTGTATACAGTACTGAGGTCTGTGTACTTATGGTGATTGTCAGCAGCGTGTGTATTGTTAATATGTACCTCGACCTGTGTACAGACCGTGGTAGATGTCATTGTTCTTGGTCCTGTTCTAGCTGATGTTACATGCTGCTCCACTGTATGTTACCCTATCAGGTAACATGCTTGTAGGGCCATACAAGCACATGTCCCATACCACAGACAGGCATCGCAGCACACTGTGTAGTGGCCCAGTATATGTAGGGTTAGTGTGTGAGTGGCACATATGAGGTTGGTGTTGAACAGATAGTCCATATACTCTAATAACATGCTAGCATACCATATGTGGCTGTGGCTGTGTTCACATCGATTGTGGTTATGCACTTTCACACAGGTGTATGTTACTCTGTGCTG